>NW_024037613.1:0-9000 GCF_015832195.1 Motacilla alba alba
GGCCCCCAAGGGCCAAGGGCCTGACCTGGTACTGACAAAGGCTTCTGCCCGGGGAAACAAAACCCACCACCCCACGTTCCAGGTCTCAGTTTGCAGAGCTCCATGGGCACTCTCAAAGCAGCCCGAGTTGGCACAGGTGGCAGCTTGTCCCTGGGCGGCATCTTGATATTCGTGGAAGTCTTGCTGCCAGCCTGCCCCTAAGGGCCGAGGGCCTACCTGGTACTTACAATGGCTTCTGCCCGGGGAAACATAACCCATAACCCCATGTACCCTGTCTCAGTTTTTAGAGCTCCGTGGGCACCCTCAAAGCAGCCCGAGCTGGCACAGGTGGCAGCTTGTCCCTGGGCAGCATCTTGATATTCGTGGAAATTCAGCAGGCAGCCTGCCCCTAAGGAACAAGGGCCTACCTGGTACTGAGAGAGGCTTCTGCCCGAGAAAACAAAACCCACAACCCTACGTTCCTGGTCTCAGTTTGCAGAGCTCCGTGGGCACCCCCAAAGCAGCGCGAGTTGGCCCAAGTGGCAGCTTGTCCCTGGGCAGCATCTTGATATTCGTGGAAATCCAGCCGGCAGCCTGCCCCTGAGGAACAAGGGCCTACCTGGTACTGACAAAGGCTTCTGCCCAGGGAAACAAAATCCACCACCACACGTTCCACATCTCAGTTTGCAGAGCACCGTGGGCACTCTCAAAGCAGCCCGAGTTGGCACAGGTGGCAGCTTGTCCCTGGGCGGCATCTTGATATTCGTGGAAATCCTGCAGGCAGCCGGCCCCCAAGGGCCAAGGCCTGACCTGGTACTGACAAAGGCTTCTGCCCGGGGAAACAAAACCCACCACCCCACGTTCCAGGTCTCAGTTTGCAGAGCTCCATGGGCACTCTCAAAGCAGCCCGAGTTGGCACAGGTGGCAGCTTGTCCCTGGGCGGCATCTTGATATTCGTGGAAATCCAGCAGGCAGCCTGCCCCTGTGGAACAAGGGCCGACCTGACACTGACAAAGGCTTCTGACCGGGAAAACAATACTCAGAACACCACTTTCCTGGTCTCAGTTTGCAGAGCTCCATGGGCACTCTCAAAGCAGCCCGTGTTGGCACAGGTGGCAGCTTGTCCCTGGGCGGCATCTTGATATTCGTGGAAATCCAGCAGGCAGACTGCCCATAAGGAACAAGGACACTCCTGGTACTGACAAAGGCTTCTGCCCTGGAAAACAAAACCCAGCACCCCACGTTTCTGGTCTCAGTTGGCAGAGCACCATGGGCACTCTCAAAGCAGCCCGAGTTGGCACAGGTGGCAGCTCCTCCGTGGGCAGCATCCTGATATTCGTGGAAATTCAGCAGGCTGACGGCCCTGAAAGACCGTGGGCCTACCTAGTACTGACAAATACTTCTGCCCGGGAAAACAAAACTCAGCACCCCACGGTCCTGGTCACAGTTTGCAGAGCTCCGTGGGCACTCTCAAAGCAGCGTGAGTTGGCAAAGGTGGCAGCTTGTCCCTGGGCGGAAACTTGATTTTCGTGGAAATCCTGGTGCCAGCCTCCCCCAAAGGCCCGAGGGCCTACCTGGTCCTGCAAATGTTTCTGCCCGGGAAAACAACACCGACAAACCCACGTTCCTGGTCTCAGTTTGAAGAACTCCGTGGGCACTCTCAAAGCAGCCCGAGTTGGCACAGGTGGCAGAATATCCCTGGGCAGCATTTTGATATTCGGGGAAATCTTGCTTCCAGGCTGTCCCTAAGGAACAAGGGCCTACTTGGTACTGACAAAGGCTTCTGCCCTGGAAAACAAAACCCAGCACCCCACGTTTCTGGTCTCAGTTTGCAGAGCACCATGGGCACTCTCAAAGCAGCGTGAGTTGGCACAGGTGGCAGCTTGTCCCTGGGCAGCATCTTGATATTCGTGGAAATCCAGCAGGCTGCCTGCCCTTAAGGACCGAGGGCGTACCTGGCACTTCAAATGCTTCTGCCCGGAGAAACAAAACTCAGCACCCCAGGTTCATGGTCTCAGTTTGCAGAGCTCCGTGGGCACTCTCAAAGCAGCCCGAGTTGGCACAGGTGGCAGAATATCCCTGGGCAGCATCTTGATATTCGTGGAAAGCTTGCTGCCAGCCTGCACCTAAGGAACAAGGGCATACCTGGTACTGAGAGAGGCTTCTGCCCGGGAAAACAAAACCCACAGTCCTACGTTCCTGGTCTCAGTTTGCAGAGCTCCGTGGGCACCCTCATAGCAGCACGAGTTGGCCCAAGTGGCAGCTGGTCCCTGGGCAGCATCTTGATATTCGTGGAAATCCAGCCGGCAGCCTGCCCCTGAGGAACAAGGACTCTCCTGGTACTGACAAAGGCTTCTGCCCGGGGAAAGAAAACCCACCAGCCCATGTTCCACATCTCAGTTTGCAGAGCTCCATGGGCACTCTCAAAGCAGCCCAAGTTGGCACAGGTGGCAGCTTGTCCCTGGGCGGCATCTTGATATTTGTGGAAATCCTGCAGGCAGCCGGCCCCCAAGGGCCAAGGGCCGACCTGGTACTGACAAAGGCTTCTGCCAGGGGAAACAAAACCCAGCACCCCACGTTTCTGGTCTCAGTTTGCAGAGCTCCATGGGCACCCTCAAAGCAGCCCGAGTTGGCACAGGTGGCAGCTTGTCCCTGGGCAGCATCTTGATATTCGTGGAAATCCTGCAGGCAGACGGCCCTGAAATTCCGAGGGCCTACCTGGTACTGACAAATGCTTCTGCCCGGGGAAACAAAACTCACCAACGCACGTTCCTGGTCTCACTTTGCAGAGCTCCAAGGGCACTCTCAAAGCAGCCCGAGTTGGCACAGGTGGCAGCTTGTCCTTTGGCAGCATCTTGATATTCATGGAAATCCAGCAGGCTGCCTGCCCTTAAAGTCCAAGGGCCTACCTGGTACTGCAAATGCTTCTGCCCAGGGAAAACAAAACTCAGCACCCCAGGTTCATGGTCTCAGTTTGCAGAGCTCCATGGGCACTCTCAAAGCAGCCCGAGTTGGCACAGGTGGCAGCTTGTCCCTGGGCGGCATCTTGATATTCGTGGAAATCCAGCAGGCAGCCTGCCCCTGTGGAACAAGGGCCGACCTGACACTGACAAAGGCTTCTGCCCGGGAAAACAAAACCCACAATCCTACGTTCCTGGTCTCAGTCTGCAGAGCTCCGTGGGCACCCTCAAAGCAGCGCGAGTTGGCACAAGTGGCAGCTTGTCCCTGGGCAGCATCTTGATATTCGTGGAAATTGAGCCGCCAGCCTGCCCCTGAGGAACAAGGGCCTACCTGGTACTGACAAAGGCTTCTGCCCAGGGAAACAAAACCCACCACCCCACGTTCCACATCTCAGTTTGCAGAGCTCCATGGGCACTCTCAAAGCAGCCCGAGTTAGCACAGGTGGCAGCTTGTCCCTGGGCGGCATCTTGGTATTGGCGGAAATCCAGCAGGCAGACGGCCCCTAAGGGCCGTGGGCCTACCTGGAACAGACAAAGGCTTCTGCCCAGTTAAACAAAATTCGCCAACACACGTTCATGGTCTCAGTTTGCAGAGCTCCATGGGTACTCTCAAATCAGCGTGAGTTGCCACAGGTGGCAGCTTGTCCCTGGGCGGCATCTTGTTATTCGGGGAAATCCAGCCTGCAACCGGACCCATAGGGCCGAAGGCCTACCTGGTACTGACAAAGGCTTCTGCCGGGAAAACAAAACTCAGAACCCCACGGTCCAGGTCTCAGTTTGCAGAGCTCCATGGGCACTCTCAAAGCAGCCCGAGTTGGCACAGGTGGCAGAATATCCCTGGGCGGCATCTTGATATTCGTGGAAATCCAGCAGGCAGCCAGCCATGAAGGGCCGAGGGCCTACCTGGTACTGACAAAGGCTTCTGCCGAGGAAAAAAAAAAACTCACCATCCCACGCTCCTGGTTTCTGCTTGTAGAGCACCATGGGTACTCTCAAAGCAGCCCAAGTTGGCACAGGTGGCAGCTTGTTCCTGGGCGGCATCTAGATATGCGTGG
Source organism: Motacilla alba alba (assembly GCF_015832195.1). Lineage (NCBI taxonomy): Eukaryota > Metazoa > Chordata > Aves > Passeriformes > Motacillidae > Motacilla > Motacilla alba. Next base: position 3,995 of record NW_024037613.1, read on the forward strand.
AAATCCAGCAGGCAGACTGCCTCTAAGGGCCGAGGTCCTACTTGGTACTGACAAAGGGTTCTGCCCGGGAAAAAAAAACCCGAAACCCCACATACTTTGGCTCAGTTTGAAGAGATCCGTGGGCACTCTCAAAGCAGCGTGAGTTGGCACAGGTGGCAGCTTGTCCCTGGGCGGCATCTTGATATTCGTGGAAGTCTTGCTGCCAGCCTGCCCCTAAGGACCGAGGGCCTACCTGGTACTTACAATGGCTTCTGCCCGGGGAAACATAACCCATAACGCCATGTACCCTGTCTCAGTTTTTAGAGCTCCGTGGGCACCCTCAAAGCAGCCCGAGCTGGCACAGGTGGCAGCTTGTCCCTGGGCAGCATCTTGATATTCGTGGAAATTCAGCAGGCAGCCTGCCCCTAAGGAACAAGGGCCGACCTGGTACTGACAAAGGCTTCTGCCCGGGAAAACAAAACCCGAAATCCCACATACTTTGGCTCAGTTTGAAGAGCTCCGTGGGCACTCTCAAAGCAGCCCGAGTTGGCACAAGTGGCAGCTTGTCCCTGGGCAGCATCTTGATATTCGTGGAAATCCTGCAGGCAGCTGGCCCCCAAGGGCCAAGGGCCGACCTGGTACTGACAAAGGCTTCTGCCCGGGAAAACAAAACTCAGAACACCACGTTTCTGGTCTCAGTTTGCAGAGCACCATGGGCACTCTCAAAGCAGCGCGAGTTGGCACAGGTGGCAGCTTGTCCCTGGGCAGCATCTTGATATTCGTGGAAATCCAGCAGGCTGCCTGCCCTTAAGGACCGAGGGCGTACCTGGCACTTCAAATGCTTCTGCCCGGAGAAACAAAACTCAGCACCCCAGGTTCATGGTCTCAGTTTGCAGAGCTCCATGGGCACTCTCAAAGCAGCACGAGTTGGCACAGGTGGCAGCTTGTCCCTGGGCAGCATCTTGATATTCGCTGAAATCCTGCAGGCAGCCTGCCCCTAAGGAACAAGGGCCTACCTGATACTGACAAAGGCTTCTGCCCGGGAAAACAAAACCCACAACCCTACCTTCCTGGTCTCAGTTTGCAGAGCTCCGTGGGCACCCTCAAAGCAGCGCGAGTTGGCACAAGTGGCAGCTTGTCCCTGGGCAGCATCTTGATATTCGTGGAAATCCAGCCGGCAGCCTGCCCCTGAGGAACAAGGGCCTTCCTGGTACTGACAAAGGCTTCTGCCCAAGGAAACAAAATCCACCACCCCACGTTCCACATCTCAGTTTGCAGAGCACCGTGGGCACTCTCAAAGCAGCCCGAGTTGGCACAGGTGGCAGCTTGTCCCTGGGCGGCATCTTGATATTTGTGGAAATCCTGCAGGCAGCCGGCCCCCAAGGGCCAAGGCCTGACCTGGTACTGACAAAGGCTTCTGCCCGGGGAAACAAAACCCACCACCCCACGTTCCAGGTCTCAGTTTGCAGAGCTCCATGGGCACTCTCAAAGCAGCCCGAGTTGGCACAGGTGGCAGCTTGTCCCTGGGCGGCATCTTGATATTCGTGGAAATCCAGCAGGCAGCCTGCCCCTGTGGAACAAGGGCCGACCTGACACTGACAAAGGCTTCTGCCCTGGAAAACAAAACCCAGCACCCCACGTTTCTGGTCTCAGTTGGCAGAGCACCATGGGCACTCTCAAAGCAGCCCGAGTTGGCACAGGTGGCAGCTCCTCCGTGGGCAGCATCCTGATATTCGTGGAAATTCAGCAGGCTGACGGCCCTGAAAGACCGTGGGCCTACCTAGTACTGACAAATACTTCTGCCCGGGAAAACAAAACTCAGCACCCCACGGTCCTGGTCACAGTTTGCAGAGCTCCGTGGGCACTCTCAAAGCAGCGTGAGTTGGCAAAGGTGGCAGCTTGTCCCTGGGCGGAAACTTGATTTTCGTGGAAATCCTGGTGCCAGCCTCCCCCAAAGGGCCGAGGGCCTACCTGGTCCTGCAAATGTTTCTGCCCGGGAAAACAACACCGACAAACCCACGTTCCTGGTCTCAGTTTGAAGAACTCCGTGGGCACTCTCAAAGCAGCCCGAGTTGGCACAGGTGGCAGAATATCCCTGGGCAGCATTTTGATATTCGGGGAAATCTTGCTTCCAGGCTGTCCCTAAGGAACAAGGGCCTACTTGGTACTGACAAAGGCTTCTGCCCTGGAAAACAAAACCCAGCACCCCACGTTTCTGGTCTCAGTTTGCAGAGCACCATGGGCACTCTCAAAGCAGCGTGAGTTGGCACAGGTGGCAGCTTGTCCCTGGGCAGCATCTTGATATTCGTGGAAATCCAGCAGGCTGCCTGCCCTTAAGGACCGAGGGCCTACCTGGCACTGCAAATGCTTCTGCCCGGAGAAACAAAACTCAGCACCCCAGGTTCATGGTCTCAGTTTGCAGAGCTCCGTGGGCACTCTCAAAGCAGCCCGAGTTGGCACAGGTGGCAGAATATCCCTGGGCAGCATCTTGATATTCGTGGAAAGCTTGCTGCCAGCCTGCACCTAAGGAACAAGGGCATACCTGGTACTGAGAGAGGCTTCTGCCCGGGAAAACAAAACCCACAGTCCTACGTTCCTGGTCTCAGTTTGCAGAGCTCCGTGGGCACCCTCATAGCAGCACGAGTTGGCCCAAGTGGCAGCTGGTCCCTGGGCAGCATCTTGATATTCGTGGAAATCCAGCAGGCAGCCTGCCCCTGAGGAACAAGGACTCTCCTGGTACTGACAAAGGCTTCTGCCCGGGGAAAGAAAACCCACCAGCCCATGTTCCACATCTCAGTTTGCAGAGCTCCATGGGCACTCTCAAAGCAGCCCAAGTTGGCACAGGTGGCAGCTTGTCCCTGGGCGGCATCTTGATATTTGTGGAAATCCTGCAGGCAGCCGGCCCCCAAGGGCCAAGGGCCGACCTGGTACTGACAAAGGCTTCTGCCAGGGGAAACAAAACCCAGCACCCCACGTTTCTGGTCTCAGTTTGCAGAGCTCCGTGGGCACCATCAAAGCAGCCCGAGTTGGCACAGGTGGCAGCTTGTCCCTGGGCAGCATCTTGATATTCGTGGAAATCCAGCAGGCAGTCGGCCCTGAAATTCCGAGGGCCTACCTGGTACTGACAAATGCTTCTGCCCGGGGAAACAAAACTCACCACCCCACGTTCCTGGTCTCACTTTGCAGAGCACCATGGGCACTCTCAAAGCAGCGCGAGTTGGCACAGGTGGCAGCTTGTCCTTTGGCAGCATCTTGATATTCATGGAAATCCAGCAGGCTGCCTGCCCCTAAAGACCAAGGGCCTACCTGGCACTGCAAATGCTTCTGCCCAGGGAAACAAAACTCAGCACCCCAGGTTCATGGTCTCAGTTTGCAGAGCTCCATGGGCACTCTCAAAGCAGCCCGAGTTGCCACAGGTGGCAGCTTGTCCCTGGGCAGCATCTTGATATTCGTGGAAATCTTCCTTCACTGCCCCTAGGGAACAAGGGCCTACCTGGCACTGAGAGAGGCTTCTGCCCGGGAAAACAAAACCCACAATCCTACGTTCCTGGTCTCAGTTTGCAGAGCTCCGTGGGCACCCTCAAAGCAGCGCGAGTTGGCACAAGTGGCAGCTTGTCCCTGGGCAGCATCTTGATATTCGTGGAAATTGAGCCGCCAGCCTGCCCCTGATGAACAAGGGCCCTCCTGGTACTGACAAAGGCTTCTGCCCAGGGAAACAAAACCCACCACCCCACGTTCCACATCTCAGTTTGCAGAGCTCCATGGGCACTCTCAAAGCAGACCGAGTTGGCACAGGTGGCAGCTTGTCCCTGGGCGGCATCTTGGTATTGGCGGAAATCCAGCAGGCAGACGGCCCCTAAGGGCCGTGGGCCTACCTGGAACAGACAAAGGCTTCTGCCCAGGTAAACAAAATTCGCCAACACACGTTCATGGTCTCAGTTTGCAGAGCTCCATGGGTACTCTAAAATCAGCGTGAGTTGCCACAGGTGGCAGCTTGTCCCTGGGCGGCATCTTGATATTCGTCGAAATCCGGCAGGCCGACGGCCCCTAAGGACTGAGAGCCTACCTGGTACTGACAAAGGCTTCTGCCCAGGAAAAAAAAACCCACCACCCCACGTTCCGGGTCTCAGTTTGCAGAGCTCTGTGGGCACTCTTAAAGCAGCCCGAGTTGGCACAGGTGGCAGCTTGCCCCTGGGCGGCATCTTGATATTGGCGGAAATCCAGCCGGCAGCCGGCCCATAAGGAACAAGGGCCTACCTGGTACTGACAAATGCTTCTGCCCAGGGAAACAAAACAGACCAACCCACGTTAATGGTCTCAGTTTGCAGAGCTCCATGGGCACTCTCAAGGCAGCGCGAGTTGGCACAGGTGGCAGCTTGTCCCTGGGCAGCATCTTCAGATTCGCAAAAACCCAGCAGGCAGCTGGCCCCGAAGGGCGAAGGCCTACCTGGTACGGACAAAGGCTTCTGCCCAGGTAAACTAAGCTCACCACACCACGTGCCTGGTCTCAGATTGCAGAACTCCATGGGCACACTCAAAGCAGCCCGAATTGGCACAGGTGGCAGTTTGTCCCTGGGCGGCATCTTGATATTCGCGGAAATCCAGCGAGCAGCCGCCCCAAAGGGCCAAGGGCCTACCTGGTACTGACAAAGGCTTCTGCCCGGGGAAAGAAAACCCACCACGCCACGTTCCTGGTCTCAGTTTGCAGAGCTCCATGGGCACTCTCAAAGCAGCCTGAGTTGGCACAGGTGGCAGCTTGTCCCTGGGCGGCATCTTGATATTGGCGGAAATCCAGCAGGCAGACGGCCCCTAAGGACTGAGGGCCTACCTGATACTGACACAGCTTCTGCCCCGGAATACAAAACTCACCAGCCCACGTTCCTGGTCTCAGTTGGCAGAGCTCTTTAGGCACTCTGCAAGCAGCCTGACTTGGCAGTGCTGGCAGCCTGTCCATTGGTGGCAACTTGAAATTCGTGGAAATCTAGAAACCAGCTAGCCGCAGTGGGCTGGTGTTGTGCGGCTTGCTT
>NW_024037614.1:0-9000 GCF_015832195.1 Motacilla alba alba
AAGCTTGTCCCTGGGCAGCATCTTGATATTTGTGGAAATCCTGCAGGCAGCCGGCCCCCAAGGGCCAAGGGCCGACCTGGTACTGACAAAGGCTTCTGCCCGGGAAAACAAAACCCAGCACCCCACGTTTCTGGTCTCAGTTTGCAGAGCTCCGTGGGCACTCTCAAAGCAGCCCGAGTTGGCACAGGTGGCAGCTTGTCCCTGGGCGGCATCTTGATATTTGTGGAAATCCTGCAGGCAGCCGGCCCCCAAGGGCCAAGGCCTGACCTGGTACTGACAAAGGCTTCTGCCCGGGGAAACAAAACCCACCACCCCACGTTCCAGGTCTCAGTTTGCAGAGCTCCATGGGCACTCTCAAAGCAGCGCGAGTTGGCACAGGTGGCAGCTTGTCCCTGGGCGGCATCTTGATATTCGTGGAAATCCAGCCGGCAGCCTGCCCCTGTGGAACACGGGCCGACCTGACACTGACAAAGGCTTCTGACCGGGAAAACAAAACTCACCACCCCACGTTCCTGGTCTCAGTTTGCAGAGCTCCATGGGCTCTCTCAAAGCAGCGCGAGTTGGCACAGGTGGCAGCTTATCCCTGGGCGGCATGTTCAGATTCATGGAAATCCAGCAGGCTGCCGGCCCCAAAGGGCCGAGGGCCTACCTGGTACTGACAAAGGCTTCTGCCCGGGAAAACAATACTCAGAACACCACTTTCCTGGTCCCAGTTTGCAGAGCTCCATGGGCACTCTCAAAGCAGCCCGAGTTGGCACAGGTGGCAGCTTGTCCCTGGGCAGCATCTTGATATTCGTGGAAATCCAGCAGGCAGACTGCCCATAAGGAACAAGGACCCACCTGGTACTGAGAAAGGCTTCTGCCCTGGAAAACAAAACCCAGCACCCCACGTTTCTGGTCTCAGTTTGCAGAGCACCATGGGCACTCTCAAAGCAGCCCGAGTTGGCACAGGTGGCAGAATATCCCTGGGCAGCATCTTGATATTCGTGGAAAGCTTGCTGCCAGCCTGCACCTAAGGAACAAGGGCATACCTGGTACTGAGAGAGGCTTCTGCCCGGGAAAACAAAACCCACAACCCTACGTTCCTGGTCTCAGTTTGCAGAGCTCCGTGGGCACCCTCATAGCAGCGCGAGTTGGCCCAAGTGGCAGCTGGTCCCTGGGCAGCATCTTGATATTCGTGGAAATCCAGCCGGCAGCCTGCCCCTGAGGAACAAGGACTCTCCTGGTACTGACAAAGGCTTCTGCCCGGGGAAAGAAAACCCACCACCCCATGTTCCACATCTCAGTTTGCAGAGCTCCATGGGCACTCTCAAAGCAGCCAGAGCTAGCACAGGTGGCAGCTTGTCCCTGAGAGGCATCTTGATATTTGTGGATATCCAGGAGGCAACAGGCCCCTTAGGGCCGAGGGCCTACCTGGTACTGAGAAAGGCTTCTTCCCAGAAAAACAAAGCTCACCATCCCACGTTGCTGGTCTCAGTTTGTAGAGCTCCATGGGCACTCTCAAAGCAGCCCGAGTTGGCACAGGTGGCAGCTTGACCCGGGACGGCACCGTGATATTCGGGCAAATCCAGCGGGGAGCCGGCCGCTAAGGGTGGAGGGCCGACCTAGTACAGAGATAGTCTTCTACCCAGCAAAACAAGACACACTACCCGACGTTCCAGGCCACAGTTTGAAGAGCTCCATGGGCACTCTCAAAGCAGCCCGAGTTGGCACAGGTGGCAGCTTGTCCCTGGGCGGCATCTTGTTATTCGGGGAAATCCAGCCTGCAACCGGACCCATAGGGCCGAAGGCCTACCTGGTACTGACAAAGGCTTCTGCCGGGAAAACAAAACTCAGAACCCCACGGTCCCGGTCTCAGTTTGCAGAGCTCCATGGGCACTCTCAAAGCAGCCCGAGTTGGCACAGGTGGCAGAATATCCCTGGGCGGCATCTTGATATTCGTGGAAATCCAGCAGGCAGCCAGCCATGAAGGGCCGAGGGCCTACCTGGTACTGACAAAGGCTTCTGCCGAGGAAAAAAAAAAACTCACCATCCCACGCTCCTGGTTTCTGTTTGTAGAGCACCATGGGTACTCTCAAAGCAGCCCAAGTTGGCACAGGTGGCAGCTTGTTCCTGGGCGGCATCTAGATATGCGTGGAAATCCAGCAGGCAGACTGCCTCTAAGGGCCGAGGTCCTACTTGGTACTGACAAAGGGTTCTGCCCGGGAAAAAAAAACCCGAAACCCCACATACTTTGGCTCAGTTTGAAGAGCTCCGTGGGCACTCTCAAAGCAGCGTGAGTTGGCACAGGTGGCAGCTTGTCCCTGGGCGGCATCTTGATATTCGTGGAAGTCTTGCTGCCAGCCTGCCCCTAAGGGCCGAGGGCCTACCTGGTACTTACAATGGCTTCTGCCCGGGGAAACATAACCCATAACCCCATGTACCCTGTCTCAGTTTGCAGAGCTCCGTGGGCACCCTCAAAGCAGCCCGAGCTGGCACAGGTGGCAGCTTGTCCCTGGGCAGCATCTTGATATTCGTGGAAATTCAGCAGGCAGCCTGCCCCTAAGGAACAAGGGCCTACCTGGTACTGAGAGAGGCTTCTGCCCGAGAAAACAAAACCCACAACCCTAGGTTATGGTCTCAGTTTGCAGAGCTCCGTGGGCACCCCCAAAGCAGCGCGAGTTGGCCCAAGTGGCAGCTTGTCCCTGGGCAGCATCTTGATATTCGTGGAAATCCAGCAGGCAGACGGCCCTGAAGTTCCGAGAGCCTGCCTGGTACTGCAAATGCTTCTGCCCGGGGAAACAAAACTCACCAAGGCAAGTTCCTGGTCTAACTTTGCAGAGCTCCATGGGCACTCTCAAAGCAGCCCGAGTTGGCACAGGTGGCAGCTTGTCCCTGGGCGGCATCTTGATATTCGTGGAAATCCAGCAGGCAGACTGCCTCTAAGGGCTGAGGGCCTACTTCGTACTGACAAAGGCTTCTGCCCGGGAAAACAAAACCCATAACCCCACATACTTTCTCTCAGTTTGAAGAGCTCCGTGGGCACTCTCAAAGCAGCCCGAGTTGGCACAAGTGGCAGCTTGTCCCTGGGCAGCATTTTGATATTCGTGGAAATCCTGCAGGCAGCTGGCCCCCAAGGGCCAAGGGCCGACCTGGTACTGACAAAGGCTTCTGCCCGGGAAAACAAAACTCAGAACACCACGTTTCTGGTCTCAGTTTGCAGAGCACCATGGGCACTCTCAAAGCAGCGCGAGTTGGCACAGGTGGCAGCTTGTCCCTGGGCAGCATCTTGATATTCGTGGAAATCCTGCAGGCAGCCTGCCCCTAAGGAACAAGGGCCTACCTGGTACTGACAAAGGCTTCTGCCCGGGAAAACAAAACCCACAACCCTACGTTCCTGGTCTCAGTTTGCAGAGCTCCGTGGGCACCCTCAAAGCAGCGCGAGTTGGCACAAGTGGCAGCTTGTCCCTGGGCAGCATCTTGATATTCGTGGAAATCCAGCCGGCAGCCTGCCCCTGAGGAACAAGGGCCTTCCTGGTACTGACAAAGGCTTCTGCCCAGGGAAACAAAATCCACCACCCCACGTTCCACATCTCAGTTTGCAGAGCTCCGTGGGCACTCTCAAAGCAGCCCGAGTTGGCACAGGTGGCAGCTTGTCCCTGGGCGGCATCTTGATATTCGTGGAAATCCTGCAGGCAGCCGGCCCCTAAGGGCAAGGGCCTACCTGGTACTGACAAAGGCTTCTGCCCGGGAAAACAAAACCCACCACCCCACGTTTCTGGTCTCAGTTTGCAGAGCTCCGTGGGCACTCTCAAAGCAGCCCGAGTTGGCACAGGTGGCAGCTTGTCCCTGGGCGGCATCTTGATATTCGTGGAAATCCTGCAGGCAGCCGGCCCCCAAGGGCCAAGGCCTGACCTGGTACTGACAAAGGCTTCTGCCCGGGAAAACAAAACCCAGCACCCCACGTTCCTGGTCTCAGTTTGCAGAGCTCCGTGGGCACTCTCAAAGCAGCCCGAGTTGGCACAGGTGGCAGCTTGTCCCTGGGCGGCATCTTGATATTTGTGGAAATCCTGCAGGCAGCCTGCCCCCAAGGGCCAAGGCCTGACCTGGTACTGACAAAGGCTTCTGCCCGGGGAAACAAAACCCACCACCCCACGTTCCAGGTCTCAGTTTGCAGAGCTCCATGGGCACTCTCAAAGCAGCCCGAGTTGGCACAGGTGGCAGCTTGTCCCTGGGCGGCATCTTGATATTCGTGGAAATCCAGCAGGCAGCCTGCCCCTGTGGCCAAGGGCCTACCTGACACTGACAAAGGCTTCTGCCCGGGAAAACAATACTCAGAACACCACTTTCCTGGTCCCAGTTTGCAGAGCTCCATGGGCACTCTCAAAGCAGCCCGAGTTGGCACAGGTGGCAGCTTGTCCCTGGGCAGCATCTTGATATTCGTGGAAATCCAGCAGGCAGACTGCCCATAAGGAACAAGGACCCACCTGGTACTGACAAAGGCTTCTGCCCTGGAAAACAAAACCCAGCACCCCACGTTCCTGGTCTCAGTTTGCAGAGCTCCATGGGCACTCTCAAAGCAGCCCGAGTTGGCACAGGTGGCAGCTTGTCCCTGGGCAGCATCTTGATATTCGTGGAAATCCAGCCTGCACCTAAGGAACAAGGGCCCTGGTACTAGAGGCCGAAGGCCTACCTGGTACTGACAAAGGCTTCTGTCCCTGGGCAAAACAAAAGCCTCTGAGGAACAAACTCTCCTGGTACACGGCTTCTGCCCGGGGAAAGGTCTCAGTTTGCAGAGCTCCATGGGCACTCTCAAAGCAGCCCGAGTTGGCACAGGTGGCAGCTTGTCCCTGGGCGGCATCTTGATATTCGTGGAAATCCAGCAGGCAGCCGGCCATGAAGGGCCGAGGGCCTACCTGGTACTGACAAAGGCTTCTGCCGAGGAAAAAAAAAAAGCTCACCATCCCACGCTCCTGGTTTCTGTTTGTAGAGCACCATGGGTACTCTCAAAGCAGCCCGAGTTGGCACAGGTGGCAGCTTGTCCCTGGGCAGCATCTTGTTATTCGGGGAAATCCAGCCTGCAACCGGACCCATAGGGCCGAAGGCCTACCTGGTACTGACAAAGGCTTCTGCCGGGAAAACAAAACTCAGAACCCCACGGTCCCGGTCTCAGTTTGCAGAGCTCCATGGGCACTCTCAAAGCAGCCCGAGTTGGCACAGGTGGCAGAATATCCCTGGGCGGCATCTTGATATTCGTGGAAATCCAGCAGGCAGCCAGCCATGAAGGGCCGAGGGCCTACCTGGTACTGACAAAGGCTTCTGCCGAGGAAAAAAAAAAAACTCACCATCCCACGCTCCTGGTTTCTGTTTGTAGAGCACCATGGGTACTCTCAAAGCAGCCCAAGTTGGCACAGGTGGCAGCTTGTTCCTGGGCGGCATCTAGATATGCGTGGAAATCCAGCAGGCAGACTGCCTCTAAGGGCCGAGGTCCTACTTGGTACTGACAAAGGGTTCTGCCCGGGAAAAAAAAACCCGAAACCCCACATACTTTGGCTCAGTTTGAAGAGATCCGTGGGCACTCTCAAAGCAGCGTGAGTTGGCACAGGTGGCAGCTTGTCCCTGGGCGGCATCTTGATATTCGTGGAAGTCTTGCTGCCAGCCTGCCCCTAAGGGCCGAGGGCCTACCTGGTACTTACAATGGCTTCTGCCCGGGGAAACATAACCCATAACCCCATGTACCCTGTCTCAGTTTTTAGAGCTCCGTGGGCACCCTCAAAGCAGCCCGAGCTGGCACAGGTGGCAGCTTGTCCCTGGGCAGCATCTTGATATTCGTGGAAATTCAGCAGGCAGCCTGCCCCTAAGGAACAAGGGCCTACCTGGTACTGAGAGAGGCTTCTGCCCGAGAAAACAAAACCCACAACCCTAGGTTATGGTCTCAGTTTGCAGAGCTCCGTGGGCACCCCCAAAGCAGCGCGAGTTGGCCCAAGTGGCAGCTTGTCCCTGGGCAGCATCTTGATATTCGTGGAAATCCAGCAGGCAGACGGCCCTGAAGTTCCGAGAGCCTGCCTGGTACTGCAAATGCTTCTGCCCGGGGAAACAAAACTCACCAAGGCAAGTTCCTGGTCTAACTTTGCAGAGCTCCATGGGCACTCTCAAAGCAGCCCGAGTTGGCACAGGTGGCAGCTTGTCCCTGGGTGGCATCTTGATATTCGTGGAAATCCAGCAGGCAGACTGCCTCTAAGGGCTGAGGGCCTACTTCGTACTGACAAAGGCTTCTGCCCGGGAAAACAAAACCCGAAACCCCACATACTTTCTCTCAGTTTGAAGAGCTCCGTGGGCACTCTCAAAGCAGCCCAAGTTGGCACAAGTGGCAGCTTGTCCCTGGGCAGCATTTTGATATTCGTGGAAATCCTGCAGGCAGCTGGCCCCCAAGGGCCAAGGGCCGACCTGGTACTGACAAAGGCTTCTGCCCGGGAAAACAAAACTCAGAACACCACGTTTCTGGTCTCAGTTTGCAGAGCACCATGGGCACTCTCAAAGCAGCGCGAGTTGGCACAGGTGGCAGCTTGTCCCTGGGCAGCATCTTGATATTCGTGGAAATCCAGCAGGCTGCCTGCCCTTAAGGACCGAGGGCGTACCTGGCACTTCAAATGCTTCTGCCCGGAGAAACAAAACTCAGCACCCCAGGTTCATGGTTTCAGTTTGCAGAGCTCCATGGGCACTCTCAAAGCAGCACGAGTTGGCACAGGTGGCAGCTTGTTGGGCAGCAGATATTCGTGGAAATCCTGCAGGCAGCCTGCCCCTAAGGAACAAGGGCCTACTGGTACTCAAAGAAAACAAAACCCACAACCCTACGTTCCTGGTCTCAGTTTGCAGAGCTTGCACCCTCAAAGCAGCAGTTGGGTGGCAGCTTGTCCCTGGGCAGCATCTTGATATTCGTGGAAATCCAGCCGGCAGCCTGCCCCTGAGGAACAAGGGCCTTCCTGGTACTGACAAAGGCTTCTGCCCAGGGAAACAAAATCCACCACCCCACGTTCCACATCTCAGTTTGCAGAGCACCGTGGGCACTCTCAAAGCAGCCCGAGTTGGCACAGGTGGCAGCTTGTCCCTGGGCGGCATCTTGATATTCGTGGAAATCCAGCAGGCAGCCTGCCCCTGTGGAACAAGGGCCGACCTGACACTGACAAAGGCTTCTGACCGGGAAAACAATACTCAGAACACCACTTTCCTGGTCTCAGTTTGCAGAGCTCCATGGGCACTCTCAAAGCAGCCCGAGTTGGCACAGGTGGCAGCTTGTCCCTGGGCGCATCTTGCACTTAAGGAACAAGGACCCTCCTGGTGTTCAGATCCATGGGCACTCTCAAAGCAGCCCGAGTTGGCACAGGTGGCAGCTTGTCCCTGGGCAGCATTTTGATATTCGGGGAAATCTTGCTTCCAGGCTGTCCCTAAGGAACAAGGGCCTACTTGGTACTGACAAAGGCTTCTGCCCTGGAAAACAAAACCCAGCACCCCACGTTTCTGGTCTCAGTTTGCAGAGCACCATGGGCACTCTCAAAGCAGCGTGAGTTGGCACAGGTGGCAGCTTGTCCCTGGGCAGCATCTTGATATTCGTGGAAATACAGCAGGCTGCCTGCCCTTAAGGACCGAGGGCCTACCTGGCACTGCAAATGCTTCTGCCCGGAGAAACAAAACTCAGCACCCCAGGTTCATGGTCTCAGTTTGCAGAGCTCCATGGGCACTCTCAAAGCAGCCCGAGTTGGCACAGGTGGCAGAATATCCCTGGGCAGCATCTTGATATTCGTGGAAAGCTTGCTGCCAGCCTGCACCTAAGGAACAAGGGCATACCTGGTACTGAGAGAGGCTTCTGCCCGGGAAAACAAAACCCACAGTCCTACGTTCCTGGTCTCAGTTTGCAGAGCTCCGTGGGCACCCTCATAGCAGCACGAGTTGGCCCAAGTGGCAGCTGGTCCCTGGGCAGCATCTTGATATTCGTGGAAATCCAGCCGGCAGCCTGCCCCTGAGGAACAAGGACTCTCCTGGTACTGACAAAGGCTTCTGCCCGGGGGAAGAAAACCCACCAGCCCATGTTCCACATCTCAGTTTGCAGAGCTCTGTGGGCACTCTCAAAGCAGCCCAAGTTGGCACAGGTGGCAGCTTGTCCCTGGGCGGCATCTTGATATTTGTGGAAATCCTGCAGGCAGCCGGCCCCCAAGGGCCAAGGGCCGACCTGGTACTGACAAAGGCTTCTGCCAGGGGAAACAAAACCCAGCACCCCACGTTTCTGGTCTCAGTTTGCAGAGCTCCATGGGCACCATCAAAGCAGCCCGAGTTGGCACAGGTGGCAGCTTGTCCCTGGGCAGCATCTTGATATTCGTGGAAATCCAGCAGGCAGTCGGCCCTGAAATTCCGAGGGCCTACCTGGTACTGACAAATGCTTCTGCCCGGGAAAACAAAACTCACCAACGCACGTTCCTGGTCTCACTTTGCAGAGCTCCAAGGGCACTCTCAAAGCAGCCCGAGTTGGCACAGGTGGCAGCTTGTCCTTTGGCAGCATCTTGATATTCATGGAAATCCAGCAGGCTGTCTGCCCTTAAAGACCAAGGGCCTACCTGGCACTGCAAATGCTTCTGCCCAGGGAAACAAAACTCAGCACCCCAGGTTCATGGTCTCAGTTTGCAGAGCTCCATGGGCACTCTCAAAGCAGCCCGAGTTGCCACAGGTGGCAGCTTGTCCCTGGGCAGCATCTTGATATTCGTGGAAATCTTCCTTCCCTGCCCCTAAGGAACAAGGGCCTACCTGGCACTGAGAGAGGCTTCTGCCCGGGAAAACAAAACCCACAATCCTACGTTCCTGGTCTCAGTTTGCAGAGCTCCGTGGGCACCCTCAAAGCAGCGCGAGTTGGCACAAGTGGCAGCTTGTCCCTGGGCAGCATCTTGATATTCGTGGAAATTGAGCCGCCAGCTCAATGAACAAGGGCCCTCCTGGTACTGACAAAGGCTTCTGCCCAGGGAAACAAAACCC
>NW_024037615.1:0-8890 GCF_015832195.1 Motacilla alba alba
AAAGCAGTGTGAGTTGGCACAGGTGGCAGCTTGTCCCTGGGCAGCATCTTGTTATGAGTGGAAATCATTGTGCCAGCCTGCCCCTAAGGAACAAGGGCCTACCTTGTACAGACAAATACTTCTGCTCGGGAAAACAAAACTTAGCACCCCACGGTCCTGGTCTCAGATTTTAGAGCTCCATGGGCACTCTGAAAGCAGCGCAAGTTGGCACAGGTGGCAGCTTGTCCCAGGGCGGCATCTTGATATTCGTGGAAATCCTGGTACCAGCCTGCCCCGAAGGGCCGAGGGACTACCTGGCACTGACAAAGGCTTCTGCCCGTGGAAACAAAACTCAGTACCCCACGGTCCTGGTCTCAGTTTGCAGAGCTCCATGGGCACTCTCAAAGCAGCCCGAGTTGGCACAGGTGGCAGCTTGTCCCTGGGCAGCATCTTGATATTCATGGAAATCCAGCAGGCAGACGGCCCCATAGGGCCAAGGGCCTACCTGGTATTGATAAAGGCTTCTGCCCGGGAAAACAAAACTCAGCACCCCACGTTCCTGGTCTCAGTTTGTAGGACTCCGTGGGAACTCTCAAAGCAGGGAGTTGGCACAGGTGGCAGCTTGTCCCTCGGCGGCATCTTGATATTCGTGGAAATCCTGGTGCCAGCCTGCCCCGAATGGCCAAGGGCCTACCTGGTACTGAGAAAGGCTTCTGCCCAGTAAAAAAACCCCACCGCCCCATGTTCCTGGTCTCAGTTTGAAGGACAACGTGGGCACTCTCAAAGCAGCCCGAGTTGGCACAGGTGGCAGCTTGTCCCTGCGCGGCATCATTATATTAGTGGAAATCCAGCAGGCAGCCGGCCCCGAAGGGCCGAGGGCCTACCTAGTACTGACAAATAATTCTGCTCGGAAAAACAAAACCCACCACCCCTCGTTCCTGGTCTCAGTTTGATGGACTCCGTGGGCACTCTCAAAGCAGCCCGAGTTGGCACAGGTGGCAGCTTGTCTCTGGGCGGCATCTTGATATTCGTGGAAATCCTTCTGCCAGCCTGCCCCGAAGGGCCAAGGGCCTACCTGGTACTGACAAAGGCTTCTGCCTAGGGAAAAAAAATTCGCCAACCCACGTTCCAGGTCTCAGTTTGCAGAGCTCGATGGGCACTCTCAAAGCAGCCCGAGTTGGCACAGGTGGCAGCTTGTCTCTGGGCGGCATTTGATATTCATGGAAATCCAGCAGGCAGACGGCCCCTTAAGGCCAAGGGCCTTCCTGGTACTGACAAAGGCTTCTGCCTGGGGAAACAAAACCCACCACTCCACGTTCCTGGTCTCAGTTTGAAGGACTCCGTGGGCACTCTCAAAGCAGCCCGAGTTGGCACAGGTGGCAGCTTGTCCGTGGGCAGCATCTTGATATTCATGGAAATCCAGCGGGCAGCCGGCCCCGAAGGGCCGAGGGCCTACCTATGACTGACAAATACTTCTGCTCGGGAAAACAAAACTCAGCACCCCACGGTCCTGGTCTCAGTTTGCAGAGCTCCATGGGCACTCTCCAAGCAGCCTGAGTTGGCACAAGTGGCAGCTTGCCCCTGGGCAGCATCTTGATATTCATGGAAATGCAGCAGGCTGACGTCCCCTTAGGGCCAAGGGCCTACCAGGTACTGAGAAAGGCTTCTTCCCAGTAAAAAAAGCCCACCACCCCATGTTCCTGGTCTCAGTTTGAAGGAATCCGTGGGCACTCTCAAAGCAGCCCGAGTTGGCACAGGTGGCAGCTTGTCCCTGCGCGGCATCTTGATATTCGTGGAAATCCTGCTGCAGCCTGCCCCTAAGGAACAAGAGCCTACCTGGTACTGACAAAGGCTTCTGCCCGTGGAAAAAAAATTCACCACCCCACGTTCCTGGTTTCTGTTTGCAGAGCTCCATGGGCACTCTCAAAGCAGCCCGAGTTGGCACAGGTGGCAGCTTGTCCCTGGGCAGCATCTTGATATTCGTGGAAATCCAGCAGGCTGAAGGCCCCTAAGGATAACGGGCCTACCTGGTACTGACAAATGCTTCTGCCCAGGAAAACAAAATTCTCAAACCCACGTTCCTGGTCTCAGTTTGCAGAGCTCCGTGGGCACTATCAAAGCAGCGTGAGTTGGCACAGGTGGCAGCTTGTCCCTGGGCGGCATCTTGATATTCGTGGAAATCCTGGTACCAGCCTTCCCAAACGGGCCGAGGGCCTACCTGGTTTGCAAATGCTTCTGCCTGGGGAAACAAAACCCACAAACCCACGTTCCTGGTCTCAGTTTGCAGAGCTCCGAGGGTACTCTCAAAGCAGCCCGAGTTGGCACAGGTGGCAGCTTGTCCCTGGGCAGCATCTTGATATTCGTGGAAATCCTTGTGCCAGCCTGCCCCTAAGGAACGAGGGGCTACCTTGTACAGACAAATACTTCTGCTCGGGAAAACAAATCTCAGCACCCCACGTTCCTGGTCTCAGTTTGCAGAGCTCCATGGGCACTCTGAAAGCAGCGCAAGTTGGCACAGGTGGCAGCTTCTCCCTGGGCGGCATCTTGATATACGTGGAAATCCTGGTACCAGCCTGCCCCGAAGGGCCGACGGACTACCTGGCACTGAAAAAGGCTTCTGCCCGTGGAAACAAAACTCAGTAGCCCACGGTCCTGGACTCAGTTTGCAGAGCTCCATGGGCACTCTCAAAGCAGCGCGAGTTGGCACAGGTGGCAGCTTGTCCCTGGGCAGCATCTTGATATTCATGGAAATCCAGCAGGCAGACGGCCCCTTAGGGCCAAGGGCCTACCTGGTGTTGATAAAGGCTTCTGCCCGGGGAAAAAAACCCACCACCCCACGTTACTGGTCTCAGTTTTTAGGACTCCGTGGGCACTCTCAAAGCAGCCCGAGTTGGCACAGGTGGCAGCTTGTCTCTGGGCGGCATCTTGACATTCGTGGAAATCCTTCTGCCAGCCTGCCCCGAAGGGCCAAGGGCCTACCTGGTACTGACAAAGGCTTCTGCCTAGGGAAAAAAAATTCGCCAACCCACGTTCCAGGTCTCAGTTTGCAGAGCTCGATGGGCACTCTCAAAGCAGCCCGAGTTGGCACAGGTGGCAGCTTGTCTCTGGGCGGCATTTGATATTCATGGAAATCCAGCAGGCAGACGGCCCCTTAAGGCCAAGGGCCTTCCTGGTACTGACAAAGGCTTCTGCCTGGGGAAACAAAACCCACCACTCCACGTTCCTGGTCTCAGTTTGAAGGACTCCGTGGGCACTCTCAAAGCAGCCCGAGTTGGCACAGGTGGCAGCTTGTCCGTGGGCAGCATCTTGATATTCATGGAAATCCAGCGGGCAGCCGGCCCCGAAGGGCCGAGGGCCTACCTATGACTGACAAATACTTCTGCTCGGGAAAACAAAACTCAGCACCCCACGGTCCTGGTCTCAGTTTGCAGAGCTCCATGGGCACTCTCCAAGCAGCCTGAGTTGGCACAAGTGGCAGCTTGCCCCTGGGCAGCATCTTGATATTCATGGAAATGCAGCAGGCTGACGTCCCCTTAGGGCCAAGGGCCTACCAGGTACTGAGAAAGGCTTCTGCCCAGTAAAAAAAGCCCACCACCCCATGTTCCTGGTCTCAGTTTGAAGGAATCCGTGGGCACTCTCAAAGCAGCCCGAGTTGGCACAGGTGGCAGCTTGTCCCTGCGCGGCATCTTGATATTCGTGGAAATCCAGCAGGCAGCCTGCCCCTAAGGAACAAGAGCCTACCTGGTACTGACAAAGGCTTCTGCCCGTGGAAAAAAAATTCACCACCCCACGTTCCTGGTTTCTGTTTGCAGAGCTCCATGGGCACTCTCAAAGCAGCCCGAGTTGGCACAGGTGGCAGCTTGTCCCTGGGCAGCATCTTGATATTCGTGGAAATCCAGCAGGCTGAAGGCCCCTAAGGATAACGGGCCTACCTGGTACTGACAAATGCTTCTGCCCAGGAAAACAAAATTCTCAAACCCACGTTCCTGGTCTCAGTTTGCAGAGCTCCGTGGGCACTATCAAAGCAGCGTGAGTTGGCACAGGTGGCAGCTTGTCCCTGGGCGGCATCTTGATATTCGTGGAAATCCTGGTACCAGCCTTCCCAAACGGGCCGAGGGCCTACCTGGTTTGCAAATGCTTCTGCCTGGGGAAACAAAACCCACAAACCCACGTTCCTGGTCTCAGTTTGCAGAGCTCCGAGGGTACTCTCAAAGCAGCCCGAGTTGGCACAGGTGGCAGCTTGTCCCTGGGCAGCATCTTGATATTCGTGGAAATCCTTGTGCCAGCCTGCCCCTAAGGAACGAGGGGCTACCTTGTACAGACAAATACTTCTGCTCGGGAAAACAAATCTCAGCACCCCACGTTCCTGGTCTCAGTTTGCAGAGCTCCATGGGCACTCTGAAAGCAGCGCAAGTTGGCACAGGTGGCAGCTTCTCCCTGGGCGGCATCTTGATATACGTGGAAATCCTGGTACCAGCCTGCCCCGAAGGGCCGACGGACTACCTGGCACTGAAAAAGGCTTCTGCCCGTGGAAACAAAACTCAGTAGCCCACGGTCCTGGACTCAGTTTGCAGAGCTCCATGGGCACTCTCAAAGCAGCGCGAGTTGGCACAGGTGGCAGCTTGTCCCTGGGCAGCATCTTGATATTCATGGAAATCCAGCAGGCAGACGGCCCCTTAGGGCCAAGGGCCTACCTGGTGTTGATAAAGGCTTCTGCCCGGGGAAAAAAACCCACCACCCCACGTTACTGGTCTCAGTTTTTAGGACTCCGTGGGCACTCTCAAAGGAGACCGAGTTGCCACAGGTGGCAGCTTGTCCCTGGGCAGCATCTTGATATTCATGGAAATGCAGCAGGCAGACGGCCCCTTAGGGCCAAGGGCCTACCTGGTACTGACAAACGCTTCTGCCCGTGGAAACAAAACCCACCACCCCACGTTACTGGTCTCAGTTTGAAGGACTCCGTGGGCACTCTCAAAGCAGCCCGAGTTGGCACAGGTGGCAGCTTGTCCCTGGGCAGCATCTTGATATTCATGGAAATCCAGCAGGCAGACGGCCCCTAAGGAACAAGTGCCTACATGGTACTGACAAAGGCTTCTGCCCGGGGAAACAAAATTCACAAACCCACATTCCTGGTCTCAGATTGAAGGACTCCGTGGGCACTCTCAAAGCAGCCCGAGTTGGTACAGGTGGCAGCTTGTCCCTGCGCGGCATCTTGATATTCATGGAAATCCAGCAGGCAGCCGGCCCCGAAGGGCCGAGGGCCTACCATGTGCGGACAAATACTTCTGCTCAGGAGAACAAAACCCACCAGCCCTCATTCCTGGTCTCAGTTTGCAGAGCTCCATGGGCACTCTCAAAGCAGCACTAGATGGCACAGGTGGCAGCTTGTGCCTGGGCAGCATCTTGATATTCGTGGAAATCCTGCTGCCAGCCCTCCCCTAAGGAACAAGGGCCTACCTGGTACTGACAAAGGGCTCTGCCCGGGAAAACAAAACTCAGCACCCCAGGTTCCTGGTCTCAGTATGAAGGACTCCATGGGCACTCTCAAAGCAGCCCGAGTTGGCATAGGTGGCAGCTTGTCCCTGGGCAGCATCTTGATATTCGTGGAAATCCAGCAGGCAGACGGCCCCTAATGAACAAGAGCCTACCTAGTATTGACAAAGGGCTCTGCCCGGGAAAACAAACCTATAAGCCCACGTTCCTGGTTTCTGTTTGCAGAGCTCCATGGGCACTCTCAAAGCAGCCTGAGTTGGCACAGGTGGCAGCTTGTCCCTGCGCGGCATCTTGATATTCATGGAAATCCAGCGGGCAGACGGCCCCGAAGGGCCGAGAGGCTACCTAGGACTGAAAAATACTTCTGCTCGGGAAAACAAAACTCAGCACCCCACGTTCCTGGTCTCAGTTGGATGAACTCCGTGGGCACTCTCAAAGCAGCCCGAGTAGGCACAGGTGGCAGCTTGTCCCTGCGCGGCATCTTGATATTCGTGGAAATCGAGAAGGTAGCCGGCCCTGAAGGGCCGAGGGCCTACCTAGTACTGAAAAATACTTCTGCCCGGGAAGAAAAATTCACCACCCCACGTTCCTGGTCTCAGTTTGCAGAGCTCCATGGGCACTCTCAAAGCAGCCCGAGTTGGCACAGGTGGCAGCTTGTCCCTGGGCAGCATCTTGATATTCATGGAAATCCAGCAGGCAGCCTGCCACTAAGGAACAAGGGCCTAACTGGTACTGACAAATGCTTCTGCCCAGGGAAACAAAATTCACCAACCCTCTTTCCTGGTCTCAGTTTTCAGAGCTCCGTGGGCACTCTCAAAGCAGCCCGAGTTGGCACAGGTGGCAGCTTGTCCCTGGGCAGCATCTTGATATTCGTGGAAATCCAGCAGGCAGCCTGCCCCTAAGGGCCGAGGGACTACCTGGTACTGACAGAGCTTCTGCCTGGGGAAACAGAATTCGCCAGCCCACGTTCCTGGTCTCAGTTTGCAGAGCTCCATGGGAACTCTCCATGCGGCCCGAGTTGGCACAGGTGGCAGCTTGTCCCTGGGCAGCATCTTGATATTCATGGAAATCCAGCAGGCAGCCGGCCCCGAAGGGCCGAGGGCCTACCTAGTACTGACAAATAATTCTGCTCGGAAAAACAAAACCCACCACCCCTCGTTCCTGGTCTCAGTTTTTAGGACTCCGTGGGCACTCTGGAAGCAGCCCGAGTTGGCACAGGTGGCAGCTTGTCCCTGGGCGGCATCTTGATATTCGTGGAAATCCTGCTGCCAGCCTGCCCCGAAAAGCCGATGGCCTACATGGTACTGACAAAGGCTTCTGCCCGGGGAAACAAAACTCACAACCCCACGTTCCTGGTCTCAGTTTGAAGGACTCCGTGGGAAGTCTCTAAACAGCCCGAGTTGGCACAGCTGGCAGCCTGTCCCTGGGCAGCATCTTGATATTCGTGGAAATCCTGGTGCCAGCCTGCCCCTAAGGGCCGAGGGACTACCTGCTACTGACAGAGCTTCTTCCCGGGGAAACAGAATTCACCAGCCCACGTTCCTGGTCTCAGTTTGCAGAGCTCCATGGGCACTCTCAAAGCAGCCCGAGTTGGCACAGGTGGCAGCTTGTCCCTGGGCAGCATCTTGATATTCGTGGAAATCCAGCAGGCAGACGGCCCATAATGAACAAGAGCCTACCTGGTACTGACAAAGTGCTCTGCCCGGGAAAACAAACATATAAGCCCACGTTCCTGGTTTCTGTTTGCAGAGCTCCATGGGCACTCTCAAAGTAGCCTGAGTTGGCACAGGTTGCAGCTTGTCCCTAGGCAGCATCTTGATATTCATGGAAATCCAGCAGGCAGACAGCCCCGAAGGAACAAGGGCCTACCTGGTACTGACAAACGCTTCAGCCCGTGGAAACAAAATCCACCAACCCACGTTCCTGGTCTCAGTTGGAAGGACTCCGTGGGCACTCTCAAAGCAGCCCGAGTTGCCACAGGTGGCAGCTTGTCCCTGGGCAGCATCTTGATATTCATGGAAATCCAGCAGGCGGACGGCCCCTTAGGGCCAAGGGCCTACCTGATACTGACAAAGGCTTCTGCCCGTGGAAACAAAACCCACAAACCCACGTTCCTGGTCTCAGTTGGAAGAACTCCATGGGCCCTCTCAAAGCAGCGCGAGTAGGCACAGGTGGCAGCTTGTCCCTGGGCAGCATCTTGATATTCATGGAAATCCAGCAGGCAGACGGCCCCTTAGGGCCAAGGGCCTACCTGATACTGACAAAGGCTTCTGCCCGTGGAAACAAAACCCACAAACCCACGTTCCTGGTCTCAGTTTTCTGAGCTCCGTGGGCACTCTCAAAGCAGCCCGAGTTGTCACAGGTGGCAGCTTGTCCCTGGGCAGCATCTTGATATTCGTGGAAATCCTGCTGCCAGCCCTCCCCTAAGGAACAAGGGCCTACCTGGTACTGACAAAGGGCTCTGCCCGGGAAAACAAAACTCAGCACCCCAGGTTCCTGGTCTCAGTATGAAGGACTCCATGGGCACTCTCAAAGCAGCCCGAGTTGGCATAGGTGGCAGCTTGTCCCTGGGCAGCATCTTGATATTCGTGGAAATCCAGCAGGCAGACGGCCCCTAATGAACAAGAGCCTACCTAGTATTGACAAAGGGCTCTGCCCGGGAAAACAAACCTATAAGCCCACGTTCCTGGTTTCTGTTTGCAGAGCTCCATGGGCACTCTCAAAGCAGCCTGAGTTGGCACAGGTGGCAGCTTGTCCCTGCGCGGCATCTTGATATTCATGGAAATCCAGCGGGCAGCCGGCCCCGAAGGGCCGAGAGGCTACCTAGGACTGAAAAATACTTCTGCTCGGGAAAACAAAACTCAGCACCCCACGTTCCTGGTCTCAGTTGGAAGAACTCCGTGGGCACTCTCAAAGCAGCCCGAGTAGGCACAGGTGGCAGCTTGTCCCTGCGCGGCATCTTGATATTCGTGGAAATCGAGAAGGTAGCCGGCCCTGAAGGGCCGAGGGCCTACCTAGTACTGAAAAATACTTCTGCTTGGGAAAACAAAACCCACCACCCCTCGTTCCTGGTCTCAGTTTGAAGGACTCCGTGGGCACTCTCAAAGCAGCCCGAGTTGGCACAGCTGGCAGCTTGTCCCTGGGCGGCATCTTGATATTCGTGGAAATCCTGGTGCCAGCCTGCCTCTAAGGGCCGAGGGCCTACCAGGTACAGACAAATACTTCTGCCCGGGAAGAAAAATTCACCACCCCACGTTCCTGGTCTCAGTTTGCCGAGCTCCATGGGCACTCTCAAAGCAGCCCGAGTTGGCACAGGTGGCAGCTTGTCCCTGGGCAGCATCTTGATATTCATGGAAATCCAGCAGGCAGCCTGCCACTAAGGAACAAGGGCCTAACTGGTACTGACAAATGCTTCTGC
>NW_024037616.1:0-8532 GCF_015832195.1 Motacilla alba alba
TACCAGATAGGGCCGTGTTCCTCAGGGGCAGGCTGCCTGCTGGATTTCCACGAATATCAAGATGCCGCCCAGGGACAAGCTGCCTCCCACGCCAACTCGGGCTGTTTTGAGAGTGCCCATGGAGCTCTGCAAAATGAGACCAAAAACGTGGCCTGCTGAGTTTTGTTTTCCTGGGCAGAAGCCTTTGTCTGTACCAGGTAGTGCCTTCTACCTCAGGGGCAGGCTGGCAGCAGGATTTCCACGAATATCAAGATGCCGCCCAGGGACAAGCTGCCACCTGTGCCAACTCGGGCTGCTTTGAGAGTGCCCATGGAGCTCTGCAAACTGAGACCAGGAACGTGGGCTGGTGGGTTTTGTCTCCTTGGGCAGAAGCATTTGCAGTACTAGCTAGGCCCTCGGCCCTTTCTGGCCGGCTGCGTGCTGGATTTCCACGAATATCAAGGTGCCGCCCAGGGACAAGCTGCCACCCGTGCTAACTCGGGCTGCTTTGAGAGTGCCCATGGAGCACTGCAAACGGAGACCAGGAACGTGGGCTGGTGGGTTTGTCTCCTTGGGGAGAAGCATTTGCAGTACCAGGTAGGGCCTTGTTTCCCAGGGGCCGGCTGCCGGCTGGATTTCCACGAATATCAAGGTGCCGCCCAGGGACAAGCTGCCACCTGTGCCAACTCGGGCTGCTTTGAGAGTGCCCACGGAGCACTGCAAACTGAGACCAGGAACGTGGGCTGGTCGGTTTTGTTTTCCTGGGCAGAAGCCTTTGTCAGTACCAGGTAGTGCCTTCTACCTCAGGGGCAGGCTGGCAGCAGGATTGCCACGAATATCAAGATGCCGCCCAGGGACAAGCTGCCACCTGTGCCAACTCGGGCTGCTTTGAGAGTGCCCACGGAGCAC
Organism: Motacilla alba alba; assembly: GCF_015832195.1. Taxonomy (NCBI): domain Eukaryota; kingdom Metazoa; phylum Chordata; class Aves; order Passeriformes; family Motacillidae; genus Motacilla; species Motacilla alba. The sequence continues at coordinate 889 of NW_024037616.1, forward strand.
TGCAAACTGAGACCAGGAACGTGGGCTGGTGGGTTTTGTTTCCCCATGCAGAAGCCTTTGTCTATACCAGGTAGGGCCTTGTTCCTGACGGGCAGGCGGCCTGCTGGATTTCCCCGAATACCAAGATGCTGCCCAGGGACAAGCTGCCAGCTGTGCCAACTCGCGCTGCTTTGAGGGTGCCCATGGAGCTCTGCTAACTGAGAGCAGGAACGTGGGCTGGTGGGTTTTGTCTCCTTGGGCAGAAGCCTTTGCAGTACCAGGTAGGGCCTTGTTCTTCCGGGGCCGTCTGCCTGCTGGATTTCCACGAATATCAAGATGCCGCCCAGGGACAAGCTGCCACCTGTGCCAACTCGGGCTGTTTTGAGAGTGCCCATGGAGCTCTGCAAACTCAGACCCGGAGTGTTGCCTGGTGGGTTTTGTTTCCCCGGGCAGAAGCATTTGTCAGTACCAGGTAGTGCCTTCTACCTCAGGGGCAGGATGGCAGCAGGATTTCCACGAATATCAAGATGCCGCCCAGGGACAAGCTGCCACCTGTGCCAACTCGCGCTGCTTTGAGAGTGCCCATGGAGCTCTGCTAACTGAGACCAGGAACGTGGGCTGGTGGGTTTTGTCTCCTTGGGCAGAAGCATTTGCAGTACAAACTAGGCCCTCGGCCCTTTCTGGCCGGTGGCCTGCTGGATTTCCACGTATATCAAGGTGCCGCCCAGGGACAAGCTGCCACCTGTGCCAACTCGGGCTGCTTTGAGTGTGCTCATGGAGCTCTGAAAACTGAGACCAGGAACGTGAGGTGGTGGGTTTTGTTTCTGCCGGAAGAAGCCTTTGCCATTGCCTGGTAGGCCGTTATTCCTCAGGGGCAGGCTTCCTGCTGGATTTCCACGAATATCAAGGTGCCTGCCATGGACAAGCTGCCGCCTGTGCAATCTTGGGCTGCTTTGAGAGTGCCCATGGAGCTCTGCAAACTGAGACCAGGAACGTGGGGTGCTGAGTTTTGTTTCCCCATGCAGAAGCCTTTGTCTGTACCAGGTAGTTCTTCGGCCATTTGTGGCCGGCTGCGTGCTGGATTTCCACGAATATCAAGGTGCCGCCCAGGGACAAGCTGCCACCTCTGCCAACTCGCGCTGCTTTGAGAGTGCCCATGGAGCTCTGAAAACTGAGACCAGGAACGTGGGCTGGTGGGTTTTTTTTCCCCGGGCAGAAGCCATTGTCTCTACTAGGTAGGCCACTGTTTCCTAGGGTTAGGCCGCTTGCTGGATTTCCACGAATATCAAGGTGCCGCCCAGGAACAACCTGCCACCTGTGCCAACTCGGGCTGCTTTGAGATTGCCCACGGAGCACTGCAAACTGAGACCAGGAACGTGGGCTGGTCGGTTTTGTTTTCCTGGGCAGAAACCTTTGTCAGTACCAGGTAGTGCCTTCTACCTCAGGGGCAGGATGGCAGCAGGATTTCCACAATTATCAAGATGCCCCCCAGGGACAGGCTGCCACCGGAGGAAACTCAGGCTGCTTTGAGAGTGCCCATGGAGCTCTGCAAACTGAGACCAGGAACGTGGGGTGCTGAGTTTTGTTTCCCCATGCAGAAGCCTTTGTCGGTACCAGGTAGTCCTTCGGCCATTTGTGGACGGCTGCGTGCTGGATTTCCAGGAATATCAAGGTGCCCCCCAGGGACAAGCTGCCACCTGTGCCAACTCGGGCTGCTTTGAGGGTGCCCATGGAGCTCTGCTAACTGAGACCAGGAACGTGGGCTGGTGGGTTTTGTTTCCCAGGGCAGAACACATTGTCAGAACACGGTAGGGCCTTGTTCCTCAGAGGCAGGCTGCCTGCTGGATTTCCACGTATATCAAGGTGCCGCCCAGGGACAAGCTGCCACCTGTGCCAACTTGGGCTGCTTTGAGAGTGCCCATGGAGCTCTGCAAACTGAGAACAGGAGTGTGGACTGGTGGGTTTTGTTCCCCGGGTAGAACACTTTGTCAGTACCCGGTAGGGCCTTGTTCCTCAGGGGCAGACTTCCTGCTGGATTTCCACGAATATCAAGGTGCCGCCCAGGGACAAGCTGCCACCTGTGCCAACTCTGGCTGCTTTGAGGCTGCCCATGGAGCTCTTCAAATTGAGACCTGGAACGTGGGGTTTTGGGTTTTGTTTCCCTTGGACGAAGCCATTGTCAATACCAGGTAGGCCTTGGGCCATTTGTGGCCGGCTGCCTGCTGGATTTCCACCAATATCAAGGTGCCGCCCAGGGACAAGCTGCCACTTGTGCCAACTCGGGCTGCTTTGAGAGTGCCCATGGAGCTCTGCAAACGGAGACCAGGAACGTGGGCTGGTGGGTTTTGTTTCCCCGGGCAGACGCCGTTGTCAGTACTAGGTAGGCCACTGTTTCTTAGGGTTAGGCCGCTTGCTGGATTTCCACGAATATCAAGATGCCGCCCAAGAACAAGCTGCCACCTGTGCCAAATCAGGCTGCTTTGAGAGTTCCCATGGAGCTCTGCAAACTGAGACCAGGCACGGGGGTTGGTGGGGTTTGTTTCCCCATGCAGAAGCATTTGTCAGTACCAGATAGGGCCGTGTTCCTCAGGGACAGGCTGCCTGCTGGATTTCCACGAATATCAAGATGCCGCCCAGGGACAAGCTGCCTCCCACGCCAACTCGGGCTGCTTTGAGAGTGCCCATGGAGCTCTGCAAAATGAGACCAAAAACGTGGCCTGCTGAGTTTTGTTTTCCTGGGCAGAAGCCTTTGTCTGTACCAGGTAGTGCCTTCTACCTCAGGGGCAGGCTGGCAGCAGGATTTCCACGAATATCAAGATGCCGCCCAGGGACAAGCTGCCACCTGTGCCAACTCGGGCTGCTTTGAGAGTGCCCATGGAGCTCTGCAAACTGAGACCAGGAACGTGGGCTGGTGGGTTTTGTCTCCTTGGGCAGAAGCATTTGCAGTACAAGCTAGGCCCTCGGCCCTTTCTGGCCGGCTGCGTGCTGGATTTCCACGAATATCAAGGTGCCGCCCAGGGACAAGCTGCCACCCGTGCTAACTCGGGCTGCTTTGAGAGTGCCCATGGAGCACTGCAAACGGAGACCAGGAACGTGGGCTGGTGGGTTTGTCTCCTTGGGGAGAAGCATTTGCAGTACCAGGTAGGGCCTTGTTTCCCAGGGGCCGGCTGCCGGCTGGATTTCCACGAATATCAAGGTGCCGCCCAGGGACAAGCTGCCACCTGTGCCAACTCGGGCTGCTTTGAGAGTGCCCACGGAGCACTGCAAACTGAGACCAGGAACGTGGGCTGGTCGGTTTTGTTTTCCTGGGCAGAAGCCTTTGTCAGTACCAGGTAGTGCCTTCTACCTCAGGGGCAGGCTGGCAGCAGGATTGCCACGAATATCAAGATGCCGCCCAGGGACAAGCTGCCAGCTGTGCCAACTCGCGCTGCTTTGAGGGTGCCCATGGAGCTCTGCTAACTGAGAGCAGGAACGTGGGCTGGTGGGTTTTGTCTCCTTGGGCAGAAGCCTTTGCAGTACCAGGTAGGGCCTTGTTCTTCCGGGGCCGTCTGCCTGCTGGATTTCCACGAATATCAAGATGCCGCCCAGGGACAAGCTGCCACCTGTGCCAACTCGGGCTGTTTTGAGAGTGCCCATGGAGCTCTGCAAACTCAGACCCGGAGTGTTGCCTGGTGGGTTTTGTTTCCCCGGGCAGAAGCATTTGTCAGTACCAGGTAGTGCCTTCTACCTCAGGGGCAGGATGGCAGCAGGATTTCCACGAATATCAAGATGCCGCCCAGGGACAAGCTGCCACCTGTGCCAACTCGCGCTGCTTTGAGAGTGCCCATGGAGCTCTGCTAACTGAGACCAGGAACGTGGGCTGGTGGGTTTTGTCTCCTTGGGCAGAAGCATTTGCAGTACAAACTAGGCCCTCGGCCCTTTCTGGCCGGTGGCCTGCTGGATTTCCACGTATATCAAGGTGCCGCCCAGGGACAAGCTGCCACCTGTGCCAACTCGGGCTGCTTTGAGAGTGCCCATGGAGCTCTGCAAAATGAGACCAAAAACGTGGCCTGCTGAGTTTTGTTTTCCTGGGCAGAAGCATTTGCAGTACAAGCTAGGCCCTCGGCCCTTTCTGGCCGGTGGCCTGCTGGATTTCCACGTATATCAAGGTGCCGCCCAGGGACAAGCTGCCACCTGTGCCAACTCGGGCTGCTTTGAGGCTGCCCATGGAGCTCTTCAAATTGAGACCTGGAACGTGGGGTTTTGGGTTTTGTTTCCCTTGGACGAAGCCATTGTCAATACCAGGTAGGCCTTGGGCCATTTGTGGCCGGCTGCCTGCTGGATTTCCACGAATATCAAGGTGCCGCCCAGGGACAAGCTGCCACTTGTGCCAACTCGGGCTGCTTTGAGAGTGCCCATGGAGCTCTGCAAATGGAGACCAGGAACGTGGGCTGGTGGGTTTTGTTTCCCCGGGCAGACGCCGTTGTCAGTACTAGGTAGGCCACTGTTTCTTAGGGTTAGGCCGCTTGCTGGATTTCCACGAATATCAAGATGCCGCCCAAGAACAAGCTGCCACCTGTGCCAAATCAGGCTGCTTTGAGAGTTCCCATGGAGCTCTGCAAACTGAGACCAGGCACGGGGGTTGGTGGGGTTTGTTTCCCCATGCAGAAGCATTTGTCAGTACCAGATAGGGCCGTGTTCCTCAGGGGCAGGCTGCCTGCTGGATTTCCACGAATATCAAGATGCCGCCCAGGGACAAGCTGCCTCCCACGCCAACTCGGGCTGTTTTGAGAGTGCCCATGGAGCTCTGCAAAATGAGACCAAAAACGTGGCCTGCTGAGTTTTGTTTTCCTGGGCAGAAGCCTTTGTCTGTACCAGGTAGTGCCTTCTACCTCAGGGGCAGGCTGGCAGCAGGATTTCCACGAATATCAAGATGCCGCCCAGGGACAAGCTGCCACCTGTGCCAACTCGGGCTGCTTTGAGAGTGCCCATGGAGCACTGCAAACTGAGACCAGGAACGTGGGCTGGTGGGTTTTGTCTCCTTGGGCAGAAGCATTTGCAGTACAAGCTAGGCCCTCGGCCCTTTCTGGCCGGCTGCGTGCTGGATTTCCACGAATATCAAGGTGCCGCCCAGGGACAAGCTGCCACCTGTGCTAACTCGGGCTGCTTTGAGAGTGCCCATGGAGCACTGCAAACGGAGACCAGGAACGTGGGCTGGTGGGTTTGTCTCCTTGGGGAGAAGCATTTGCAGTACCAGGTAGGGCCTTGTTTCCCAGGGGCCGGCTGCCGGCTGGATTTCCACGAATATCAAGGTGCCGCCCAGGGACAAGCTGCCACCTGTGCCAACTCGGGCTGCTTTGAGAGTGCCCACGGAGCTCTGCTAACTGAGACCAGGAACGTGGGCTGGTGGGTTTTGTTTCCCAGGGCAGAAGCCTTTGTCAGTACCAGGTAGGCCCTTGTTCCTCAGGGGCAGGCTGCCTGCTGAATTTCCACGAATATCAAGATGCCCCCCAGGGACAGGCTGCCACCGGAGGAAACTCAGGCTGCTTTGAAAGTGCCCATGGAGCTCTTCAAACTGAGACCAGGAACGTGGGCTGGTGGGATTTGTTTTCGCGGGCAGAAGCATTTTTCCGTACTAGGTAGGCCCCTGTTCCTAATGGTTAGGCTGCTTGCTAGATTTCCATGTATATCAAGGTGCCGCCCAGGGACAAGCTGCCACCTGTGCCAACTCGTGCTGCTTTGAGAGTGGCCATGGAGCTCTGCAAACTGATACCAGGTACGTGGGCTGGTGGGTTTTGGTTTCCTAGGCATAAGCCTTTGTCAGTACCAGGTAGGGCCTTGTTCCTCACGGGCAGTCTGCCTGCTGGATTTCCACGAATATCAAGATGCTGCCTAGGGACAAGCTGCCACCTGTGCCAACTCGCGCTGCTTTGAGAGTGCCCATGGTGCTCTGCAAACTGAGACCAGGAACGTTGGGTGGTGGGCTTTGTTTCCCCAGGCAGAAGCATTTGCAGTACCAGTTAGGCCCTCGGCCATATGCCGCCGGCTGTCTGCTGGATTTCCACCAATATCAAGATGCCGCCCAGGGACAAGCTGCCACCTGTGCCAACACGCGCTGCTTTGAGAGTGCCCATGGAGCTCTGAAAACTGAGACCAGGAGTGTGGACTGGTGGGTTTTGTTTCCCCGGGCAGAACACTTTGTCAGTACCCAGTAGGACCTTGTTCCCCAGGGGCAGGCTGCCTGCTGGATTTCCACGAATATCAAGGTGCCGCACAGGGACAAGCTGCCAGCTGTGCCAACTCGGGCTGCTTTGAGAGTGCCCATGGAGCTCTGCAAACTGAGAGCAGGAACGTGGGCTGGTGGGTTTTGTTTCCCCGGGCAGACGCCGTTGTCAGTACTAGGTAGGCCACTGTTTCTTAGGGTTAGGCCACTTGCTGGATTTCCACGAATATCAAGGTGCCGCCCAAGAACAAGCTGCCACCTGTGCCAACTCAGGCTGCTTTGAGAGTGCCCATGGAGCTCTGCAAACTGAGACCAGGAACGTGGGTTGGTGGGGTTTGTTTCCCTGGCCAGAAGCATTTGTCAGTACCAGATAGGGCCGTGTTCCTCAGGGGCAGGCTGCCTGCTGGATTTCCACAAATATCAAGATGCCGCCCAGGGACAAGCTGCCTCCCACGCCAACTCGGGCTGCTTTGAGTTTGCCCATGGAGCACTGCTAACTGAGACCAGGAACGTGGGCTGGTGGGTTTTTTTCCGAGGCAGAAGACTTTGTCAGTACCAGGTAGGGCCTTCTACCTCAGGGGCAGGCTGGCAGCAGGATTTCCTCGAATATCAAGATGCCGCCGAGGGACAAGGTGCCACCTGTGCCAACTCGGGCTGCTTTGAGAGTGCCCATGGAGCTCTGCTAACTGAGACCAGGAACGTGGGCTGGTGGGTTTTGTCTCCTTGGGCAGAAGCATTTGCAGTACAAGCTAGGCCCTCGGCCCTTTCTGGCCGGCTGCCTGCTGGATTTCCACGTATATCAAGGTGCCGCCCAGGGACAAGCTGCCACCCGTGCTAACTCGGGCTGCTTTGAGGGTGCCCATGGAGCACTGCTAACTGAGACCAGGAACGTGGGCTGGTGGGTTTTTTTCCGAGGCAGAAGACTTTGTCAGTACCAGGTAGGGCCTTCTACCTCAGGGGCAGGCTGGCAGCAGGATTTCCTCGAATATCAAGATGCCGCCCAGGGACAAGGTGCCACCTGTGCTAACTCGGGCTGCTTTGAGGGTGCCCATGGAGCACTGTATTCTGAGACCAGGAACGTGGGGTGGTGGGTTTGTCTCCTTGGGGAGAAGCATTTGCAGTACCAGGTAGGGCCTTGTTTCTCAGGGGCCGGCTGCCGGCTGGATTTCCACGAATATCATGATGCCGCCCAGGGACAAGCTGCCACCTGTGCCAACTCGGTCTGCTTTGAGAGTGCCCATGGAGCTCTGCTAACTGAGACCAGGAACGTGGGCTGGTGGGTTTTGTCTCCTTGGGCAGAAGCATTTGCAGTACAAGCTAGGCCCTCGGCCCTTTCTGGCCGGCTGCCTGCTGGATTTCCACGTATATCAAGGTGCCGCCCAGGGACAAGCTGCCACCCGTGCTAACTCGGGCTGCTTTGAGGGTGCCCATGGAGCACTGTATTCTGAGACCAGGAACGTGGG
>NW_024037617.1:0-8354 GCF_015832195.1 Motacilla alba alba
GAGGCAGAAGACGGAGGTACGGAGCTGTCCGGAGCGAAGTGCCGCTCGCGGGCGTCTTTCGCCCGAAGCAGCGCTCCAGAGCGCACCGCCACCGGCACAAGCAGCAGTGCGCGAAGTAGCGGCTCTTTCGCTTTCGCTAGACGGAGAGCCGGCAGCTTGCAGGAGGTGAAGAAGCAAGCCGCACAACACCAGCCCACTGCGGCTAGCTGGTTGCTAGATTTCCACGAATTTCAAGTTGCCACCAAGGGACAGGCTGCCACCAGTGCCAAGTCAGGCTGCTTGCAGAGTGCCTAAAGAGCTCTGCCAACTGAGACCAGGAACGTGGGCTGGTGAGTTTTGTATTCCGGGGCAGAACCTGTGTCAGTATCAGGTAGGCCCTCAGTCCTTAGGGGCCGTCTGCCTGCTGGATTTCCGCCAATATCAAGATGCCGCCCAGGGACAAGCTGCCACCTGTGCCAACTCAGGCTGCTTTGATTGTGCCCATGGAGTTCTGCAATCTGAGACCAGGCACGTGGTGTGGTGAGCTTAGTTTACCTGGGCAGAAGCCTTTGTCAGTACCAGGTAGGCCTTCGCCCTTCGGGGCCAGCTGCCTGCTGGGTTTTTGCGAATCTGAAGCTGCTGCCCAGGGACAAGCTGCCACCTGTGCCAACTCGCGCTGCCTTGAGAGTGCCCATGGAGCTCTGCTAACTGAGACCATTAACGTGGGTTGGTCTGTTTTGTTTCCCTGGGCAGAAGCCTTTGTCTGTTCCAGGTAGGCCCTTGGCACTTATGGGCCGGCTGCCGGCTGGATTTCCGCCAATATCAAGATGCCGCCCAGGGACAAGCTGCCACCTGTGCCAACTCAGGCTGCTTTGATTGTGCCCATGGAGTTCTGCAATCTGAGACCAGGCAAGTGGTGTGGTGAGCTTAGTTTACCTAGGCAGAAGCCTTTGTCAGTACCAGGTAGGCCTTCGCCCTTCGGGGCCAGCTGCCTGCTGGGTTTTTGCAAATCTGAAGATGCTGCCCAGGGACAAGCTGCCACCTGTGCCAACTCGGGCTGCTTTAAGAGTGCCCACAGAGCTCTGCAAACTGAGACCCGGAACGTGGGGTGGCGGGTTTTTTTTTCCTGGGCAGAAGCCTTTGTCAGTACCAGGTAGGCACTCAGTCCTTAGGGGCCGTCGGCCTGCCGGATTTCGACGAATATCAAGATGCCGCCCAGGGACAAGCTGCCACCTGTGGCAACTCACGCTGATTTTAGAGTACCCATGGAGCTCTGCAAACTGAGACCATGAACGTGTGTTGGCGAATTTTGTTTAACTGGGCAGAAGCCTTTGTCTGTTCCAGGTAGGCCCACGGCCCTTAGGGGCCGTCTGCCTGCTGGATTTCCGCCAATACCAAGATGCCGCCCAGGGACAAGCTGCCACCTGTGCTAACTCGGTCTGCTTTGAGAGTGCCCATGGAGCTCTGCAAACTGAGATGTGGAACGTGGGGTGGTGGGTTTTGTTTCCCTGGGCAGAAGCCTTTGTCAGTACCAGGTAGGCCCTTGTTCCTCAGGGGCAGGCTGGCGGCTCAATTTCCACGAATATCAAGATGCTGCCCAGGGACAAGCTGCCACTTGTGCCAACTTGCGCTGCTATGAGGGTGCCCACGGAGCTCTGCAAACTGAGACCAGGAACGTAGGATTGTGGGTTTTGTTTTCCCGGGCAGAAGCCTCTCTCAGTGCCAGGTAGGCCCTTGTTCCTTAGGGGCAGGCTGGCAGGAAGATTTCCACGAATATCAAGATGCTGCCCAGGGACAAGCTGCCACCTGTGGCAACTCGGGCTGCTTTGAGAGTGCCCATGGAGCTCTGCAAACTGAGACCATGAACCTGGGGTGCTGAGTTTTGTTTCCCTGGGCAGAAGCATTTGCAGTACCAGGTAGGCCCTTGGTCTTTAAGGGCAGGCAGCCTGCTGGATTTCCATGAATATCAAGATGCTGCCAAAGGACAAGCTGCCACCTGTGCCAACTCGCGCTGCTTTGAGAGTGCCCTTGGAGCTCTGCAAAGTGAGACCAGGAACGTGCGTTGGTGAGTTTTGTTTCCCCGGGCAGAAGCATTTGTCAGTACCAGGTAGGCCCTCGGAATTTCAGGGCCGACTGCCTGCTGGATTTCCACGAATATCAAGATGCTGCCCAGGGACAAGCTGCCACCTGTGCCAACTCGGGCTGCTTTGATGGTGCCCACAGAGCTCTGCAAACTGAGACCAGAAACGTGGGGTGCTGGGTTTTGTTTCCCCTGGCAGAAGCCTTTGTCAGTACCAGGTCGGCCCTTGGCCCTTGGGGGCCGGCTGCCTGCAGGATTTCCACAAATATCAAGATGCCGCCCAGGGACAAGCTGCCACCTGTGCCAACTCGGGCTGCTTTGAGAGTGCCCATGGAGCTCTACAAACTGAGACCAGCAACGTGGGATGGTGAGCTTTGTTTTTCTGGGAAGAAGCCTTTGTCAGTACCAGGTAGGCCCTCGGCCCTAAGGGGCCTGTTGCCTCCTGGATATCCACAAATATCAAGGTGCCTCTCAGGGACAAGCTGCCACCTGTGCTAGCTCTGGCTGCTTTGAGAGTGCCCACGGAACTCTGCAAACTGAGACTAAGACCTTGGGGTGGTGGGTTTTTTTCTCCTTGGGCAGTATAATGCACAATACCTAGGTGTCCCTAAGCACGTTGATGCTTGGTGCCTGCTCGATTTCTGTATTAATCAGGATGCCATCCAATTAAAGGCTGATAGCTGTGCCAACGTTGGGTGCTTGCACAGTGCCCACAGAGCTCTGCAAACTGAGACCTAGACGGTGAGGTGTTGAGGTTTTTTCCCTGGGCTGTTGCCCGCACAGTACTTTTGTGGCCATTTGGGGCCTGAGACCAGGAAGGTGAGGTGGTGAGTTTGGTTTCCCTGGGAAAAAGCCCACCACATTTTTTGGATGGGCCTTGCGTGCAGGCCCCGGTTGGCTGCTGTAATGCCGCATTGATCAAGATCTAGCTCACGTACAACCTGCCACCTGTGCCACCTCAGGCTGCTCTCACAGTGCCTGTGGATACAACGCTCTGTTTGACTCTTAGAGGTCTAATTACAAGCTGTGTTTGATAAATTCTGAGTGTGGTAAATGAATGTGTTCTAGGAGTGTGAGATCCTTGAAATAGTATAATTTTTGATTTTCTTATGGTTGGAAGATCGTTTTACAAGCATAATGGGAATACTCCTTTTTTTAGGTACTTTTTCTTCTAGAAAGTATACCATAAGTGTTTTCTAATATTAAATGACAGAGCAGCCCGTTGATCCTTTACTGGAAATTTTTCCTATTTTTCAAAAATAACAGAAAAAAGCTCTTGCAAAAATAAGGGGAAAAAATTGCTTTAAAAAGTATTTCATTACAGCTTTTAAAGGCAATTAAAGTGCACCCATTGCTGATGGGAAGCCGATAACTGGTTAAACATGTATTCACTTGTTATGTCTCTCTAAAGAAATACTCTAACATCAAGCAATTAATCCCTTCCATCATAGTTTTAACCTCTTTCCTAGTTTAAATGTCAATGAAAAACATCATGAAGAACTCCATCTGTATCTCTCCGATTCATCTTACATACAAAGCAACTATTTTTCCACCGGTTTGCTTGATGGTCTGCTTACTGCATTCAGCATTTTTTGGCATGCTTTTTTGCTTCTTTCTGCTGTCAATACTGGCCAATACATGCCATCTGCCAATGGTAGGATTTCTCTCACCTAAGCATATGGATTGAATCTTTAAGATCACTTTCGATAAAATGGATAAAAAAGGAGTTGTTTGATTCCACCTAACATTGAGTCTCTTGGTAAAGGTCACCTGGAGAAAAGTTTTTGCTTCTAGAATTCAACTCATGGATTGAAATATTTGAGAAGACTGATAGGCACTGGAGCATGGAGACACCTTCAGCCTCTGTGGATATAAAGCCCAGATTAAAATGATCAATTCTCTCAACTTGATGGACTGTACTGAGCAGAATTCTGACTAGAATCTCTTTCACACATAGAACACCCTGTTCAAGACACATGGTAAGATGAAGCTCACCTCCGGTTCCCTGCAGGTATTTGTATTTCTAATGAGTCTTTGGGATGCCTAGGTGATTTTCAGATGTCTAAAGATGAGACAAAGCCCACGACTTTCTCAAGACCTGGAACCATCTCCCTAGAAGCTGCAAAACACACAATGCCTCACTTGTGTCAAATTTGCCAAAGCAAGGACTAGAGCAAGAACTGGATGCAAAATACTTACACAGAGATGATAGTTTTTAAGATATTCATCAGATATTCTTCACATGGGAAGAGTCTTTGAACTCTTCTGTGATAGAACCCCAAAACTAAATGTTTTTTTTTTTCATTGAGCACTCTTCTTGATGCAATTCTTCAACTTGGCATGGCTTAATTCAATAGCATCCAAGTCAGAGAAAAATTGATAAAGGCAGATAGGAAAGAAAATTAGAAATTCGTTACTCAGAGTGTGAGTAGGAAGACAGGGAGCCATTCAAAAGAATAAGGAAACAAAACAGGAGCAGTGAAAATGAGACACATCCTGCATCTTTCCGGCGGGGAAGATGGATTATTTAATTAGTGACAAAATTAGAAGAGCCTGAACATTTGCTGTCCCACAACAGGAACAGAAAAACCATTGGGCACGCACATAATAGCCAAAGAAACATAACAAAGAGAAGGAAATACAGAGAATAGGAAAAAGAAGTAAGACGCTTTTTTCAATCATTGAAATTCAGGTGGTGTATCATTCTAATACACTTTTTTATACAGTAAAAGAGTAGTTATATACAGTCGGGTAAATTGCAGCTATGTATCATTTTTAGACAGGAAATGTTTTCCAAGAAACATGTACCAGATTATATATACAAGTTCCTGACTGCCAAAGAAGAAAGTACAAAACAGCAAACACTTGGGTAAAGTCCCAGGAACCAGAGATCAAGATCTACACCGATATAAGGAGAGCGGTGAGTTTTTCAAGAAGCAAAAGCGAATGCAGCTGACTGTGCTTGTGGATGAAAAGCTGTGGGATTTTTTGCAATTCCATTAAGAGCGCACAAAAGCGCGGTGCTCGGCTGCCTCATGCTTCGCATGCTGCGAGATGCACAGAAATTAAGATGAGCAAGGTTCTTCAGCTTTGCCCTTTTTCAGCAGCTGCGCCACACCGATGGACTGGAATATCTCTCGAGATGTTTTCCTTTCTCAAGAATGTATTGTTGCTGTGTCTTGACCGCACAAGGATAAGTATGAAGAGATCATAGCCATCTCGAAATAAATTGGCCGCTTTATTAAAAAGATAAATGCTTCAACAATGCGCAGCCACGACAAAAATCAGGGCCAAGACTGGGAGACGTTTGCTGTGCTGGCACCCAATTTCTGTCTCGGCGAAAAGTCATGGAGAAGCTTTTGGCTTGGATGCAGACGACGAGAGAGGCAGAAGACGGAGGTACGGGGCTGTCCGGAGCGAAGTGCCGCTGGCCGGCGTCTTTCGCCCGAAGCAGCGCGCCGGAGCGCACCGCCACCGGCACAAGCAGCAGTGCGCGAAGTAGCGGCTCTTTCGCTTTCGCTAGACGGAGAGCCGGCAGCTTGCAGGAGGTGAAGAAGCAAGCCGCACAACAGCAGCATTGTGGGCGCAGCTGTCGAACTGCTGCGGGATGGTGGATTGCCACTCGCATGCCTTTGAAAATCACGTTAGCATGCGAATGGAAGAAGTTTTTGGACAACTTTGCAATGCATCTTGCTAGTGCTCCTGCAACGCTCCGTGGAAACTCTTGCGGGTCTCTTTGCGCTGCGAGATGCAAAGAACTGGGTGAACTCGTCAAACAAGATCGGTAGATGTTTGCAGTGCTGGCACACTTTCTCTCTCGGCGAGAAGTCATGGAGAAGCTTTTGGCTAGGATGCAGACGACGAGAGAGGCAGAAGCCGGAGGTACGGGGCTGTCCGGAGCGAAGTGCCGCTGGCCGGCGTCTTTCGCCCGAAGCAGCGCTCCGGAGCGCACCGCCACCGGCACAAGCAGCAGTGCGCGAAGTAGCGGCTCTTTCGCTTTCGCTAGACGGAGAGCCGGCAGCTTGCAGGAGGTGAAGAAGCAAGCCGCACAACAGCAGCATTGTGGGCGCAGCTCTCTTACTGCTGCGGGATGGTGGATTGCCATTCGTATGCCTATGAAAATCACGTTAGCATGCGAATGGAAGAAGTTTTTTGGCAACTTTGCAATGCATCTTGCTAGTGCTCCTGCAACGCTCCGTGGAAACTCTTGCAGGTCTCTTTGCGCTGCGAGATGCAAAGAACTGGGTGAACTCGTCAAGCAAGATCGGAAGATGTTTGCAGTGCTGGCACACTTTCTCTCTCGGCGAGAAGTCATGGAGAAGCTTTTGGCTTGGATGCAGACGACGAGAGAGGCAGAAGACGGAGGTACGGGGCTGTCCGGAGCGAAGTGCCGCTCGCGGGCGTCTTTCGCCCGAAGCAGCGCTCCGGAGCGCACCGCCACCGGCACAAGCAGCAGTGCGTGAAGAAGCGGCTCTTTCGCCTTCGGTAGACGGAGAGCCGGCAGCTTGCAGGAGGTGAAGAAGCAAGCCGCACAACACCAGCCAACTGCGGCTAGCTGGTTGCTAGATTTCCACGAATTTCAAGTTGCCACCAAGGGACAGGCTGCCACCAGTGCCAAGTCAGGCTGCTTGCAGAGTGCCTAAAGAGCTCAGCCAACTGAGACCAGGAACGTGGGCTGGTGAGTTTTGTATTCCGGGGCAGAAGCTGTGTCAGTATCAGGTAGGCCCTCAGTCCTTAGGGGCCGTCTGCCTGCTGGATTTCCGCCAATATCAAGATGCCGCCCAGGGACAAGCTGCCACCTCTGCCAACTCAGGCTGCTTTGAGAGTGCCCATGGAGCTCTGCAAACTGAGACCAGGAACGTGGCGTGGTGAGCTTAGTTTACCTGGGCAGAAGCCTTTGTCAGTACCAGGTAGGCCTTCGCCCTTCGGGGCCAGCTGCCTGCTGGGTTTTTGCGAATCTGAAGATGCTGCCCAGGGACAAGCTGCCACCTGTGCCAACTCGCGCTGCCTTGAGAGTGCCCATGGAGCTCTGCAAACTGAGACCATTAACGTGGGTTGGTCTGTTTTGTTTCCCTGGGCAGAAGCATTTGTCAGTACCAGGTAGGCCCTTGGCACTTATGGGCCGGCTGCCGGCTGGATTTCCGCCAATATCAAGATGCCGCCCAGGGGCAAGCTGCCACCTGTGCCAACTCGGGCTGCTTTAAGAGTGCCCACAGAGCTCTGCAAACTGAGACCCGGAACGTGGGGTTATGGGTTTTTTTTTCCTGGGCAGAAGCCTTTGTCAGTACCAGGTAGGCTCTCAGTCCTTAGGGGCCGTCGGCCTGCCGGATTTCGACGAATATCAAGATGCCGCCCAGGGACAAGCTGCCACCTGTGGCAACTCACGCTGATTTTAGAGTACCCATGGAGCTCTGCAAACTGAGACCATGAACGTGTGTTGGCGAATTTTGTTTAACTGGGCAGAAGCCTTTGTCTGTTCCAGGTAGGCCCACGGCCCTTAGGGGCCGTCGGCCTGCTGGATTTCCGCCAATACCAAGATGCCGCCCAGGGACAAGCTGCCACCTGTGCTAACTCGGTCTGCTTTGAGAGTGCCCATGGAGCTCTGCAAACTGAGATGTGGAACGTGGGGTGGTGGGTTTTGTTTCCCTGGGCAGAAGCCTTTGTCAGTACCAGGAGGGCCCTTGTTCATCAGGGGCAGGCTGGCGGCTCAATTTCCACGAATATCAAGGTGCTGCCCAGGGACAAGCTGCCACTTGGGCCAACTCGCGCTGCTTTGAGGGTGCCCATGGAGCTCTGCAAACTGAGACCAGGAACGTAGGATTGTGGGTTTTGTTTTCCCGGGCAGAAGCCTCTCTCAGTGCCAGGTAGGCCCTTGTTCCTTAGGGGCAGGCTGGCAGGAAGATTTCCACGAATATCAAGATGCTGCCCAGGGACAAGCTGCCACCTGTGGCAACTCGGGCTGCTTTGAGAGTGCCCATGGAGTCCTTCAAACTGAGACCAGGAACGTGGGGTGGTGGGTTTTGTTTCAACGGGCAGAGCCCTTTGTCAGTACCAAGTAGGCTCTTGTTACTTAGGGGCAGGCTGGCAGCTGTATTTCCACGAATATCAAGATGCTGCCCAGGGACAAGCTGCCACCTGTGCCAACTCAGGCTGCTTTGAGAGTGCCCACGGAACTCTTGAAACTGAAACCAGGAATGTGGGATGGTGGGTTTTGTTTCCCCGGGCAGAAGCCTTTGTCTGTACCAGGTAGGCCCTCGGCCCTTAGGGCAGGCTGACAGAAGGATTTCCATGAATA
>NW_024037618.1:0-8000 GCF_015832195.1 Motacilla alba alba
GCCCTTCGGGGCCGTCCGCCTGCTGGATTTTCACGAATATCAAGATGCTGGCCAGGGACAAGCTGCCACCTGTGCAAACTCGAACTGCTTTGAGAGTGCCCATGGAGCTCTGCAAACTTAGACCTAGAACGTGGAGAGGTGGGTTTTGTTTCCCCGGGCAGAAGCCTTTGTCAGTATCAGGTAGGCCTTCGGCCCTTCGGGGCAGGCTGGCAGCAGGATTTCCACGAATATCAAGATGCTGCCCAGGGACAAGCTGCCACCTGTGCCAACCAGGGCTGCTTTGAGAGTGCCCATGGAGCTCTGTAAACTGAGACCAGGAACATGGTTTTGTGGGTTTTCTTTCCCCGGGCAGAAGCATTTGCAGTACCCGGTAGTCCCTCGGCCCTTCGGGGCCGTCCGCCTGCTGGATTTCCACGAATATCAAGATGCTGCGCAGGGACAAGCTGCCACCTGTGCCAACTAGTGCTGCTTTGAGAGTGCCCATGGAGCTCTGCAAAAAGAAACCAGGAACGTGGGGTTGTGGGTTTTGTTTCCCCGGGCAGAAGCATTTGTCAGTACCAGGTAGGCCCTCGGCCCTTCGAGGCCGTCCGCCTGCTGGATTTCCACGAATATCAAGATGCTGCCCAGGGACAAGCTGCCGCCTGTGGCAACTAGTGCTGCTTTGAGAGTGCCCAAGGAGCTTTGCAAAGTGAGACCAGGAACGTGGGCTACTGAGTTTTGTTTTCCTGGGCAGAAGCCTTTGTCTGTACCAGGTAGGCCCTCTTTCCTTAGGGGTAGGCTACTTGCTGGATTTCCACGAATATCAAGATGCCGCCCAGGGAGAAGCTGCCACCTGTGCCAACTCGTGCTGCTTTGAGAGTGCCCATGGAGCTCTGCAAACTGAGACCAGGAACGTGGGGTGCTTAGTTTTGTTTTCCTGGGCAGAAGCCTTTGTCACTACCAGGTAGGCCCATGGCCCTTCGGGGCCGGCTGCCTGCTGGATTTCCACGAATATCAAGATGCCGCCCAGGGACAAGCTGCCACCTGTGCCAACTCGGGCTGCTTTGAGAGTGCCCATGGAGCTCTGCAAACTGAGACCTAGATCGTGGGGTGGTGGGTTTTGATTCCCCGGGCAGAAGCATTTTTCAGTACCAGGTAGGCCCTCGGCCTTAAGGAGCCTGCTCCCTGCTGGATTTGAACGAATATCAAGATGCTGCCCAGGGACAAGCTGCCACCCGTGCCAACTCGGGCTGCTTTGAGAGTGCCCACGGAGCTCTGCAAACTGAGACCAGGAACGTGGGCTGGTGAGTTTTCTTTCCCCGGGCAGAAGCCTTTGTCAGTACCAGGTAGGCCCTTGGCCTTGAGGAGCCTGCTGCCTGCTGGATTTCCACGTATATCATGGTGCCGCCCAGGGACAAGCTGCCACCTGTGGCAACTCGTGCTGCTTTTGGAGTACCCATGGAGCTCTGCAAACTTAGACCTAGATCGTGGGGTTGCAGGTTTTGATTCCCCGGGCAGAAGCCTTTGTCTGTACCAGGTAGGACCCCGGCCCTAAGGAGCCTGCTGCCTTCTGCATTTCCACGAATATCAAGATGCCGCCCAGGGACAAGCTACCACCCGTGCCAACTCGGGCTTCTTTGAGAGTGCCCACGGAGCTCTGCAAACTGCGACCAGGACCGTGGGCTACTGAGTTTTGTTTTCCCGGGCAGAAGCCTTTGTCTGTACAAGGTAGGACCTTGTTCCTTAGGGGTAGGCTGCTGTCTGGATTTCCACGAATATCAAGATGCTGCCCAGGGACAAGCTGCCACCTGTGCCAACTCGGGCTGCTTTGAGAGTACCCATGGAGCTCTGCAAACTGAGACCGAGATCGTGGGGTTCCAGGTTTTGTTTCCCCGGGCAGAAGCCTTTGTCAGTACCAGGTATGCCCTCGGCCATCCGGTGCCGTCCGCCTGCTGGATTTCCACGAATATCAAGATGCTGCCCAGGGACAAGCTGCCACCTGTGCAAACTCGGGCTGCTTGGAGTGTGCCCATGGAGCTCTGAAACTGGGACCAGCAACGTGGGGTGGTGGGTTTTGTTTCCCTGGGCAGAAGCCTTTGTCAGTACCAGGTAGGCCCACGGCCCTTCGGGGCCAGCTTACTTTTGAATTTCCACAAATATCAAGATGCCGCCCAGGGACAAGCTGCCACCTGTGCCAACTTGGGCTGCTTGGAGAGTGCCCACGGAGTTCTTCACACAGAGAACAGGAACCTGGGGTGGTGGGTTTTGTTTCCCCAGGCAGAAGCATTTGTCAGTACTAGGTAGGCCCTCGGCCCTTCGGGGCCGTCCGCCTGCTGGATTTCCACGAATATCAAGATGCCGCCCAGGGACAAGCTGCCAGCTGTGCCAACTAGTGCTGCTTTGAGAGTGCCCATGGAGCTCTGCAAAATGAAACCCGGAACGCGGGGTGCTGAGTTTTGTTTTCCCGGGCAGAAGCCTATGTCAGTACCAGGTAGGCCCATGGCCCTTCGGGTCCGTCTGCCTGCTGGATTTCAAAGAATATCAAGATGGGGCCCAGGGACAAGCTGCCACCTGTTCCAACTCGGGCTGCTTTGAGAGTGCCCATGGAGCTCTGCAAACTGAGACCAGGAACGTGGGCTGGTGAGATTTCTTTTCCTGGGCAGAAGCCTTTTTCTGTACCAGGTCGGCCCTCGGCCCTAAGGAGACTACTGCCTGCTGGATTTCCACGTATATCATGATGCCGCCCAGGGACAAGCTGCCACCTGTGCCAACTCGTGCTGCTTTGGGAGTACCCATGGAGCTCTGCAAACTGAGACCTAGATCGTGGGGTTGCGGGTTTTGATTCCCCGGGCAGAAGCCTTTGTCAGTACCAGGTAGGACCCCGGCCCTAAAGAGCCTGCTGCCTTCTGCCTTTCCACGAATATCAAGATGCCGCCCAGGGCCAAGCTACATCCCGTGCCAACTCGGCCTCCTTTGAGAGTGCCCACGGAGCTCTGCAAACTGCGACCAGGACCGTGGGCTACTGAGTTTTGTTTTCCCGGGCAGAAGCCTTTGTCTGTACCAGTTAGGACCTTGTTCCTTAGGGGTAGGCTGCTGTCTGGATTTCCACGAATATCAAGATGCCGCCCAGGGACAAGCTGCCACCTGTGCCAACTCGGGCTGCTTTGAGAGTGCCCACGGAGCTCTGCAAACAGAATCCAGGAACGTGGGGTGCTGAGTTTTGTTTCCCCGGGCATAAGCATTTGTCAGTACCAGGTAGGCCCTCGGCCCTTCGGGGCCGTCCGCCTGCTGGATTTCCACGAATATCAAGATGCTGCGCAGGGACAAGCTGCCACCTGTGCCAACTAGTGCTGCTTTGAGTGTGCCCATGGAGCTCTGCAAAAAGAAACCAGGAACGTGGGGTTGTGGGTTTTGTATTCCCGGGCAGAAGCCTTTGTCAGTACCAGGTAGGCTCTCGTCCCTAGGGAGCCTGCTGCCTGCTGGATTTGCACGAATATCAAGATGCCGCCCAGGGACAAGCTGCCACCTGTGCCTACTCGGGCTGCTTGGAGAGTGCCCACGGAGTTCTTCGCACTGAGACCAGGAGCATGGGGTGGTGGGTTTCTTTCCCCAGGCAGAAGCCTTTGTCTGTACTAGGTAGGCCCTCGGCCCTTACGTGCCATCCGCCTGCTGTATTTCCACGAATATCAAGATGCTGCGCAGGGACAAGCTGCCACCTGTGGCAACTCGGGCTGCTTTTAGTGTTCCCATGGGGCACTCCAAAATGAGACCAGGAATGTGGTCTGGTGAGTTTTGTTTTCCTGGGCAGAAGCCTTTGTCTGTACCAGGTAGGCTCTCGGCCGTAAGGAGCCTGCTCCCTGCTGGATTTGCACGAATATCAAGATGCCGCCCAGGGACAAGCTGCCACCTGTTCCAACTCGGGCTGCTTTGAGAGTGCCCACGGAGCTCTGCAAACTGCGATCAGGACCGTGGGCTACAGAGTTTTGTTTCCCCGGGCATAAGCATTTGTCAGTACCAGGGAGGCCCTCATTCCTTAGGGGTAGGTTGATTGCTGGATTTCCACGAATATCAAGAAACCGCCCAGGGACAAGCTGCCACCTGTGCCAACTAGTGCTGTTTTGAGAGTGCCCATGGAGCTCTGCAAACAGAAACCAGGAACGTTGGGTTCTGAGTTTTGTTTTCCCGGGGTAGAAGTATTTGTCTGTACCAGGTAGGCCCTTGGCCGTTCGGGGCAGGCTGGCAGAAGGATTTGTACGAATATCAAGATGCCGCCCAGGGACAAGCTGCCACCTGTGTCATCTCGTGCTGCTTTGAGAGTGCCCATGGAGCTCTGAAAACTGAGACCAGGAACGTGGGGTGGTGCGTTTTGTTTCCCTGGGCAGAAGCCTTTGTCATTACCAGGTAGGCCCTCGGCCCTTCGGGGCCGTCTGCCTGCTGGATTTCCAAGAATATCTAGTGGCTGCCCAGGGACAAGCTGCCACCTGTGCCAACTCGGGCTGCTTTGAGAGTGCCCATGGAGCTCTAAAAACAGAAACCCGGAACGTGGGTTTGTGGGTTTTGTTTCCCCGGGCAGAAGATTTGTCTGCAGCAGGTAGGCCCTCGGACCTTCGGGGCAGGCTGGCAGCAGGATTTCCACGAATATCAAGATGCCGCCCAGGGACAAGCTGCCACCTGTGCCAACTCGGGCTGCTTTGAGAGTGCCCACGGAGCTCTGCAAACAGAATCCAGGAACGTGGGGTGCTGAGTTTTGTTTCCCCGGGCATAAGCATTTGTCAGTACCAGGTAGGCCCTCGGCCCTTCGGGGCCGTCCGCCTGCTGGATTTCCACGAATATCAAGATGCTGCGCAGGGACAAGCTGCCACCTGTGCCAACTAGTGCTGCTTTGAGAGTGCCCATGGAGCTCTGCAAAAAGAAACCAGGATTGTGGGGTTGTGGTTTTTGTTTTCCCGGGCAGAAGCCTTTGTCAGTACCAGGTAGGCTCTCGGCCCTAGGGAGCCTGCTGCCTGCTGGATTTGCACGAATATCAAGATGCCGCCCAGGGACAAGCTGCCACCTGTGCCAACTCGGGCTGCTTTGAGAGTGCCCACGGAGTTCTTCGCACTGAGAGCAGGAGCATGGTGTGGTGGGTTTCTTTCCCCAGGCAGAAGCCTTTGTCTGTACTAGGTAGGCCCTCGGCCCTTACGGGCCATCCGCCTGCTGTATTTCCACGAATATCAAGATGCTGCGTAGGGACAAGCTGCCACCTGTGGCAACTCGGGCTGCTTTTAGTGTTCCCATGGAGCACTGCAAACTGAGACCAGGAATGTGGGCTGGTGAGTTTTGTTTTCCCGGGCAGAAGCCTTTGTCTGTACCAGGTAGGCTCTCGGCCGTAAGGAGCCTGCTCCCTGCTGGATTTGCACGAATATCAAGATGCTGCCCAGGGACAAGCTGCCACCTGTGCCTACTCGGGCTGCTTTGAGAGGGCCCACGGAGTTCTTCCAACTGAGACCAGGAACGTGGGGTGGTGGGTTTTGTTTCCGCGGGCAGAAGCCCTTGTCGGTACCATGTAGGCCCTCGGCCCTTAGGGGCAGGCTGGCACCAGGATTTCCACGAATATGAAGATGCCGCGCAGGGACAAGCTGCCACCTGTGCCAACTCGGGCTGCTTAGAGAGTACCCATGGAGCTCTGCAAACAGAAACCAGGACCGTGGGATGCTGAGTTTTGTTTTCCCGGGCAGAGCCCTTTGTCAGTAACAGGTAGGCTCTTGTTCCTTAGGGGCAGGCTGCAGCAGGATTTCCACGAATATCAAGATGCTGCCCAGGGACAAGCTGCCACCTGTGCCTACTCGGGCTGCTTTGAGAGTGCCCACGGAGTCCTTAAAAATGAGACCAGGAACGAGGGGTGGTGGGCTTTGTTTTCCTGAGCAGAAGTATTTGTCAGTACCATGTAGGCCCTCGGCCCTTCGGGGCCGGCTGCCTGCTGGATTTCCATGAATATCAAGATGCCCCCCAGGGACAAGCTGCCACCTGTGACAACTCGGGCTGCTTTGAGAGGGCTCACGAAGCTCTGCAAACTGAGACCAGGAACGTGGGGTGGTGGGTTTTGCTTCCGCGGGCAGAAGCCTTTGTCAGTAACATGTAGGCCCATGGCCCTTCGGGGCAGACTGGCACCAGGATTTCCATGAATATCCAGATGCCGCTCAGGGAAAGGTGCCACCTGTGCCAACTCGCGCTGCTTTGAGAGTGCCCATGGAGCTCTGCAAACAGAAACCAGGAACGTGGGGTTATGGGTTTTGTTTTCCCGGGTAGAGCCCTTTGTCAGAACCAGGTAGGCTCTTGTTCCTTAGGGTTACGCTGCCGGCTGGATTTCCACGAATATCAAGATGCCTCCCAGGGACAAGCTGCCACCTGTGCCAACTCGTGCTGCTTAGAGAGTGCCCACGGAGCTCTGCAAACAGAAACCAGGAACGTGGGTTTGTGAATTTTTTTTCCCTGGGTAGAAGCATTTGTCAGTAGCAGGTCGGCACTCGGCCCTTCGCGGCCGTCTGCCTGCTGGATTTCCACGAATATCAAGATGCTGCCCACGGAGGAGCTGCCACCTGTGCCTACTCGGGCTGCTTTGAGAGGGCCCACGGAGTTCTTCCAACTGAGACCAGGAACGTGGGGTGGTGGGTTTTGTTTCCGCGGTCAGAAGCCTTTGTCAGTGCCAGGTAGTCCCTCGGCCCTTCGGGGCAGGCTGGTACCAGGATTTCCACGAATATCAAGATGCCGCCCAGGGACAAGCTGCCACCTGTGCCAACTTGCGCTGCTTTCAGAGTGCCCATGGAGCTCTAAAAACTGAGACCAGGAACGTGGGGTGCTGAGTTTTGTTTTCCTGGGCAGAAGAATTTGTCTATACAAGGTAGGCCCTTGTTCCTTAGGGGCAGGCTGGCCGCAGGCTTTCCACGAATATCAAGATGCCGCGCAGGGACAAGCTGCCACCTGTGCCAACTCGGGCTGCTTAGAGACTTCCCACGGAGCTCTGCAAACTGAGACGAGGAAGGTGTGTTTGAGAATTTTGTTTCCCTGGGCAGAAGCATTTGTCAGTACCAGGTAGGCCCTTGTTCCTTAGGGGCCTTCTGCCTGCTGGATTTCCACGAATATCAAGATGCTGCCCATGGACAAGCTGCACCTGTGCCAACTCGGGCTGCTTTGAGAGTGCCCACGGAGTCCTTCAAACTGAGACCAGGAACGAGGGGTGGTGGGTTTTGTTTTCCCAAGCAGAAGTATTTTTCAGTACTGGGTAGGCCCTCGGCCCTTCAGGGCCGGCTACCTTCTCGATTTCCACGAATATCAAGATGCCGCGCAGGGACAAGCTGCCACCTGTGCCTACTCGGGCTGCTTTGAGAGTGCCCACGGAGTTCTTCCAACTGAGACCAGGAACGTGGGGTGCTTAGTTTTGTTTCCCCGGGCAGAAGCCTTTGTCAGTACCATGTAGGCCCTTGGCCCTTCGGGGCAGGCTGGCACTAGGATTTCCACGAATATCAAGATGCCGCCCAGGGACAAGCTGCCACCTGTGACAACTCGGGCTGCTTTGAGAGTGCCCATGGAGCTCTGAAAACTGAGACCAGGAACGTGGGGTGCTGAGTTTTGTTTTCCCGAGCAGAAGTATTTGTCAGTCCTAGGTAGGCCCTCGGCCCTTCGGGGCCGGCTGCCTGCTGGATTTCCATGAATATCAAGATGCTGCCCAGGGACAAGCTGCCACCTGTGCCAACTCAGGCTGCTTTGAGAGTGCCCATGGAGCTCTGCAAACAGAAACCAGGAACGTGGGCTTATAGGTTTGTTTTCCCGGGCAGAGCCCTTTGTCAGTACCAGGTAGGCTCTTGTTCATTAGGGGCCGTCTGCTGCTGGATTTCCACGAATATCAAGATGCTGCACAGGGACAAGCTGCCACCTGTGCCAACTCGGGCTGCTTTGAGAGTGCCCATGGAGTCCTTCATACTGAGACCAGGAACGTGGGGTGCTGAGTTTTGTTTTCCCGGGCAGAAGCATTTGTCAGTACC
>NW_024037619.1:0-8002 GCF_015832195.1 Motacilla alba alba
ATGGGCACTCTCAAAGCAGCCCGAGTTGGCGCAGGTGGCAGCTTGTCCCTGGGCGGCATCTTCAGATTCGTGGAAATCCAGCTGGCAGCTGGGCTCGAAGTGCCGAGGGCCTACCTGGTACTGACAAAGGCTTCTGCCCAAGGAGACAAAACCCACCAGCCCACGTTCCTGGTCTAGGTTTGCAGAGCTCCATGGGCACTCTCAAAGCAGCCCGAGTTGGCAGATGTGGCAGCTTGTCCCTGGGCAGCACCTTGATATTCGTGGAAATCCAGCAAGCAGCCTAACCATAAGGAAGTGGGGCTTACCTAGTACTGACAAAGGCTTCTGCCCGTGGAAAAAAAACCTACCAGCCCACGTTCCTGGTCTCAGTTTACAGAACTCTGTGGGAAATCTCAAAGCAGCCCAAGTTGGCACGGGTGGCAGCTTGTCCATGGGCTGCATCTTCAGATTCGTGGAAATCCAGCAGGCAGCCGGCCCGTGACGAACAAGGCCCTACCTGGTACAGACACAGGCTTCTCCCGGGGAAAAAAAACCCACCACTCCACGTTCCTGCTCTCAGTTTGCAGAGCTCCATGGGCACTCCCAAAGCAGCCCGAGTTGGCACAGGTGGCAGCTTGTCCCTGGGCGGCATCTTGATATTCGTGGAAATCGAGCGGACAAGCGGCCGCGATAGGCCGAGGGCCTACCTGGTACTTCAAATGCTTCTGCCCGGGGAAACAAAGCCCGTCACCCCACATTCCGGGTCTCAGTTTGCAGAGAAGGATGGGCACTCTCAAAGCAGCCCGAGTTGGCACAGGTGGCGGCTTGTCCCTGGGCGGCATGTTCATATTCGTGGAAATCCAGCAGGCAGACGGCCCCTGAGGAACGTGGCCCTACCTGGTACTGACAAAGGCTTCTGCCCGGGGAAACAAAACCCACAAGCCCACGTTTTTGGTCTCAGCTTGCAGAGCTCCATGGGCACTCTCAAAGCAGCCCGAGTTGGCACAGGTGGCAGCTTATCCCTGGGCGGCATCTTCAGATTCGTGGAAATCCAGCCGGCAGCCGGCCCGTGACGAACAAGGCCCTACCTGGTACAGAGAAAGTCTTCTGCCTCGGAAAACAAAACCCACAACCCCACGTTCCTGGTCTCAGTTTGCAGAGCTCCATGGGCACTCTCAAAGCAGCCCGAGTTGGCACAGGTGGCAGCTTGTCCCTGGGCGGCATCTTCATATTCGTGGAAATCCAGCAAGCAGACTAACTATAAGGAACAGGGGCCTACCTAGTACTGACAAAGGCTTCTGCCCGTGGAAACAAAACCTACCAGCCCTCGTTCCTGGTCTCAGTTTACAGAACACTGTGGGAACTCTCAAAGCAGCCCGAGTTGGCACAGGTGGCAGCTTGTCCATGGGCTGCATCTTGATATTCGTGGAAATCCAGGAGGCAGCCTGCCCCTGAGGAGCAAGGCCCTACCTGGTACTGACAAAGGATTCTGCCCGCGGAAAAAAAACCCACCACTCCACGTTCCTGGTCTCAGTTTGCAGAGCTCAATGGGCACTCCCAAAGCAGCCCGAGTTGGCACAGGTGGCAGCTTGTCCCTGGGCGGCATCTTGATATTCGTGGAAATCGAGCGGACAAGCGGCCGCGATAGGCCGAGGGCCTACCTGGTACTTCAAATGCTTCTGCCCGGGGAAACAAAGCCCGTCACCCCACATTCCGGGTCTCAGTTTGCAGAGAAGGATGGGCACTCTCAAAGCAGCCCGAGTTGGCACAGGTGGCGGCTTGTCCCTGGGCGGCATGTTCATATTCGTGGAAATCCAGCAGGCAGACGGCCCCTGAGGAACGTGGCCCTACCTGGTACTGACAAAGGCTTCTGCCCGGGGAAACAAAACCCACAAGCCCACGTTTTTGGTCTCAGCTTGCAGAGCTCCATGGGCACTCTCAAAGCAGCCCGAGTTGGCACAGGTGGCAGCTTATCCCTGGGCGGCATCTTCAGATTCGTGGAAATCCAGCCGGCAGCCGGCCCGTGACGAACAAGGCCCTACCTGGTACAGAGAAAGTCTTCTGCCTCGGAAAACAAAACCCACAACCCCACGTTCCTGGTCTCAGTTTGCAGAGCTCCATGGGCACTCTCAAAGCAGCCCGAGTTGGCACAGGTGGCAGCTTGTCCCTGGGCGGCATCTTCATATTCGTGGAAATCCAGCAAGCAGACTAACTATAAGGAACAGGGGCCTACCTAGTACTGACAAAGGCTTCTGCCCGTGGAAACAAAACCTACCAGCCCTCGTTCCTGGTCTCAGTTTACAGAACACTGTGGGAACTCTCAAAGCAGCCCGAGTTGGCACAGGTGGCAGCTTGTCCATGGGCTGCATCTTGATATTCGTGGAAATCCAGGAGGCAGCCTGCCCCTGAGGAGCAAGGCCCTACCTGGTACTGACAAAGGATTCTGCCCGCGGAAAAAAAACCCACCACTCCACGTTCCTGGTCTCAGTTTGCAGAGCTCAATGGGCACTCCCAAAGCAGCCCGAGTTGGCACAGGTGGCAGCTTGTCCCTGGGCGGCATCTTGATATTCGTGGAAATCGAGCGGACAAGCGGCCGCGATAGGCCGAGGGCCTACCTGGTACTGACAAAGGCTTCTGCCTGGCGAAACAAAGCCCGTCACCCCACATTCCGGGTCTCAGTTTGCAGAGAACGATGGGCACTCTCAAAGCAGCCCGAGTTGGCACGGGTGGCAGCTTGTCCCTGGGCGGCATCTTCAGATTCGTGGAAATCCAGCAGGCAGCCGGCCCCTGAGGAACGTGGCCCTACCTGGTACTGACAAAGGCTTCTGCCCGGGAAAACAAAACTCACCAGCCCACGTTCCTGGTCTCAGTTAGCAGAGCTCCATGGGCACTCTCAAAGCAGCCCGAGTTGGCACAGGTGGCAGCTTGTCCCTGGGCGGCACCTTGATATTTTTTGAAATCCAGCAGGCAGACGGCCGCGATGGGCTGAGGGCCTACCTGGTACTGCAAATGCTTCTGCCCGGGGAAACAAACCCACCAGCCCACGTTCCTGGTCTCAGTTTGCAGAGCTCCATGGGCACTCTCAAAGCAGCCCGAGTGTGCACAGGTGGCAGCTTGTCCCTGGGCGATACCTTTAAATTTGTTGAAATCCAGCAGGCAGCCGGACCCGAAGGGCCGAGGGCCTATCTGGTACTGCAAATGCTTCTGCCCGGGGAAACAAACCCACCAGCCCACGTTCCTGGTCTCAGTTTGCAGAGCTCCATGGGCACTCTCAAAGCAGCCCGAGTTGGCACAGGTGGCAGCTTGTCCCTGGGCGGCATCTTCAGATTCGTGGAAATCCAGCAGGCAGACGGACCCGAAAGACCGACGGCCTACCTGGTACTGACAAAGGCTTCTGCCCAAGGAGACAAAACCCACCAGCCCACGTTCCTGGTCTAGGTTTGCAGAGCTCCATGGGCACTCTCAAAGCAGCCCCAGTTGGCACAGGTGGCAGCTTGTCCCTGGGCGGCATTTTCAGATTCGTGGAAATCCAGCAGGCAGCCGGCCTGTGAGGAACAAGGCCCTTCCTGGTATAGAGAAAGTCTTCTGCCTCGGAAAACAAAACCCACCAGCCCACGTTCCTGGTCTCAGTTTGCAGAGCTCCATGGGCACTCTCAAAGCAGCCCGAGTTGGCACAGGTGGCAGCTTGTCCCTGGGCAGCACCTTGATATTCGTGGAAATCCAGCAAGCAGCCTAACCATAAGGAAGAGGGGCCTACCTAGTACTGACAAAGGCTTCTGCCCGTGGAAAAAAAACCTACCAGCCCACGTTCCTGGTCTCAGTTTACAGAACTCTGTGGGAAATCTCAAAGCAGCCCGATTTGGCACGGGTGGCAGCTTGTCCATGGGCGGCATCTTCAGATTCTTGGAAATCCAGCAGGCAGCCGGCCCGTGACGAACAAGGCCCTACCTGGTACTGACAAAGGCTTCTCCCAGGGAAAAAAAACCCACCACTCCACGTTCCTGCTCTCAGTTTGCAGAGCTCCATGGGCACTCCCAAAGCAGCCCGAGTTGGCACAGGTGGCAGCTTGTCCCTGGGCGGCATCTTGATATTCGTGGAAATCGAGAGGACAAGCGGCCGCGATAGGCCGAGGGCCTACCTGGTACTGCAAATGCTTCTGCCCGGGGAAACAAAGCCCGTCACCCCACATTCCGGGTCTCAGTTTGCAGAGAACGATGGGCACTCTCAAAGCAGCCCGAGTTGGCACAGGTGGCGGCTTGTCCCTGGACGGCATGTTCATATTCGTGGAAATCCAGCAGGCAGACGGCCCCTGAGGAACGTGGCCCTACCTGGTACTGACAAAGGCTTCTGCCCAGGAAAACAAAACTCACCACTCCACGTTCCTGGTATCAGTTTGCAGAGCTCCATGGGCACTCCCAAAGCAGCCCGAGTTGGCACAGGTGGCAGCTTGTCCCTGGGCGGCACCTTGATATATGTTGAAATCCAGCAGGCAGACGGCCGCTATGGGCCGAGGGCCTACCTGGTACTGCAAATGCTTCTGCCCAAGGAGACAAAAGCCACCAGCCCACGTTCCTGGTCTCAGTTTGCAGAGCTCCATGGGCACTCTCAAAGCAGCCTGAGTTGGCGCAGGTGGCAGCTTGTCCCTGGGCGGAATCTTCAGATTCGTGGAAATCCAGCTGGCAGACGGACCCGAAAGACCGAGGGCCTATCTGGTACTGCAAATGCTTCTGCCCGGGGAAACAAACCCACCAGCCCACGTTCCTGGTCTCAGTTTGCAGAGCTCCATGGGCACTCTCAAAGCAGCCCGAGTTGGCGCAGGTGGCAGCTTGTCCCTGGGCGGCATCTTCAGATTCGTGGAAATCCAGGTGACAGACGGACCCGAAAGACCGACGGCCTACCTGGTTCTGACAAAGGCTTCTGCCCAAGGAGACAAAACCCACCAGCCCACGTTCCTGGTCTCAGTTTACAGAGCTCCATGGGCACTCTCAAAGCAGCCCGAGTTGGCACAGGTGGCAGCTTGTCCCTGGGCGGCATTTTCAGATTCGTGGAAATCCAGCAGGCAGCCGGCCTGTGAGGAACAAGGCCCTTCCTGGTATAGAGAAAGTCTTCTGCCTCGGAAAACAAAACCCACCAGCCCACGTTCCTGGTCTCAGTTTGCAGAGCTCCATGGGCACTCTCAAAGCAGCCCGAGTTGGCACAGGTGGCAGCTTGTCCCTGGGCGGCATCTTCAGATTCGTGGAAATCCAGCAGTCAGCCTGCCCCTGAGGAACAAGGCCCCACCGGGTACTGACAAAGGCTTCTGCCCAGGGAAACAAAACACACAACCCCACCTTCCTGCTCTCAGTCTGCAGAGCTCCATGGGCACTCTCAAAGCAGCCCGAGTTGGCACAGGTGGCAGCTTGTCCCTGGGCGGCATCTTGGTATTCGTGGAAATCCAGCTGGCAGACTGACCCGAAAGACCGAGGGCCTACCTGGTACTGCAAATGCTTCTGCCCGGGGAAACAAACCCACCAGCCCACGTTCCCGGTCTCAGTTTGCAGAGCTCCATGGGCACTCTCAAAGCAGCCCGAGTTGGCACAGTTGGCGGCTTGTCCCTGGGCGGCATGTTCATATTCGTGGAAATCCAGCAGGCAGCCGGCCCCTGAGGAACGTGGCCCTACCTGGTACTGACAAAGGCTTCTGCCCGGGAAAACAAAACTCACCACTCCACGTTCCTGGTCTCAGTTTGCAGAGCTCCATGGGCACTCTCAAAGCAGCCTGAGTTGGCACAGGTGGCAGCTTGTCCCTGGGCGGCATCTTGATATTCGTCGAAATCCAGCAGGCTGCCTGCCCTTAAGGGCCGAGGGCCTACCTGATACTGCAAATGCTTCTGCTCGCGGAAACAAAACTCAGCACCCCACGTTCCTGGTCTCAGTTTGCAGAGCTCCATGGGCACTCTCAAGTCACCCCAAGTTGGCACAGGTGGGAGCTTGTCCATGGGCCGCATCCTCAGATTCGTCGAAATTAAGCGTGCAGCCGGCCCCGAAGTGCCGAGGGCCTACATGGTACTGACAAATGTTTCTTCCTGGGGAAACAAAACCCACCACCCAAGGTTCCTGGTCTCAGTTTGCAGAGCTCCATGGGCACACTCAAAACAACCTGAGTTGGCACAGGTGGCAGATTGTTTCATAGTGGCATCTTGATAATCGTGGAATTCCAGCAGGCAGCCGTCACCTAAGGACCAAGGGCCTACCTGGTACAGACAAAGGCTTCTGCCCGGGGAAACAAAACCCACCAGCTCACGTTCCTGGTCTCAGTTTGCAGAGCTCCATGGGCACTCTCAAACGAGCCCAATTTGGCACAGGTGGCAGCTTGTCCCTGGGCGGCACCTTGATATTTTTTGAAATCCAGCAGGCAGACGGCCGCGATGGGCCGAGGGCCTACCTGGTACTGACAAAGGCTTCTGCCCGGGGAAACAAACCCACCAGCCCACGTTCCTGGTCTCAGTTTGCAGAGCTCCATGGGCACTCTCAAAGCAGCCCGAGTTGGCACAGGTGGCGGCTTGTCCCTGGGCGGCATCTTCAGATTCGTGGAAATCCAGCAGGCAGCCGGCCCCTGAGGAACGTGGCCCTACCTGGTACTGACAAAGGCTTCTGCCCGGGAAAACAAAACTCACCACTCCACGTTCCTGGTATCAGTTTGCAGAGCTCCATGGGCACTCTCAAAGCAGCCCGAGTTGGCGCAGGTGGCAGCTTGTCCCTGGGCGGCATCTTCAGATTCGTGGAAATCCAGCTGGCAGACGGACCCGAAAGACCGACGGCCTACCTGGTACTGACAAAGGCTTCTGCCCAAGGAGACAAAACCCACCAGCCCACGTTCCTGGTCTCAGTTTACAGAGCTCCATGGGCACTCTCAAAGCAGCCCGAGTTGGCACAGGTGGCAGCTTGTCCCTGGGCGGCATTTTCAGATTCGTGGAAATCCAGCAGGCAGCCGGCCTGTGAGGAACAAGGCCCTTCCTGGTATAGAGAAAGTCTTCTGCCTCGGAAAACAAAACCCACCAGCCCACGTTCCTGGTCTCAGTTTGCAGAGCTCCATGGGCACTCTCAAAGCAGCCCGAGTTGGCACAGGTGGCAGCTTGTCCCTGGGCGGCATCTTCAGATTCGTGGAAATCCAGCAGTCAGCCTGCCCCTGAGGAACAAGGCCCCACCGGGTACTGACAAAGGCTTCTGCCCAGGGAAACAAAACACACAACCCCACCTTCCTGCTCTCAGTCTGCAGAGCTCCATGGGCACTCTCAAAGCAGCCCGAGTTGGCACAGGTGGCAGCTTGTCCCTGGGCGGCATCTTGGTATTCGTGGAAATCCAGCTGGCAGACTGACCCGAAAGACCGAGGGCCTACCTGGTACTGCAAATGCTTCTGCCCGGGGAAACAAACCCACCAGCCCACGTTCCCGGTCTCAGTTTGCAGAGCTCCATGGGCACTCTCAAAGCAGCCCGAGTTGGCACAGTTGGCGGCTTGTCCCTGGGCGGCATGTTCATATTCGTGTAAATCCAGCAGGCAGCCGGCCCCTGAGGAACGTGGCCCTACCTGGTACTGACAAAGGCTTCTGCCCGGGAAAACAAAACTCACCACTCCACGTTCCTGGTCTCAGTTTGCAGAGCTCCATGGGCACTCTCAAAGCAGCCTGAGTTGGCACAGGTGGCAGCTTGTCCCTGGGCGGCATCTTGATATTCGTCGAAATCCAGCAGGCTGCCTGCCCTTAAGGGCCGAGGGCCTACCTGATACTGCAAATGCTTCTGCTCGCGGAAACAAAACTCAGCACCCCACGTTCCTGGTCTCAGTTTGCAGAGCTCCATGGGCACTCTCAAGTCACCCCAAGTTGGCACAGGTGGGAGCTTGTCCATGGGCCGCATCCTCAGATTCGTCGAAATTAAGCGTGCAGCCGGCCCCGAAGTGCCGAGGGCCTACATGGTACTGACAAATGTTTCTTCCTGGGGAAACAAAACCCACCACCCAAGGTTCCTGGTCTCAGTTTGCAGAGCTC
>NW_024037620.1:0-7997 GCF_015832195.1 Motacilla alba alba
GATTTCCACGAATATCAAGATGCCGCCCAGGGATAAGCTGCCACCTGTGCCAACTCGGGCTGCTTTGAGAGTGCCCATGGAGCTCTGCAAAGTGAAACCAGGAACGTGCGTGTGGTGAGTTTTGTTTCCCCAGGCAGAAGCATTTGCAGTACCAGGTAGGCTCCCGGCAGTTAAGGGCCGGCAGCCTGCTGAATTTCCACGAATATCAAGATGCTGCCCAGGGACAAGCTGCCACTTGTGCCAACTCGCGCTGCTTTGAGGGTGCCCACGGAGCTCTGCAAACTGAGACCAGAAACGTGGAGTGGTGGGTTTTGTTTTCCCGGGCAGAAGCCTTTGTCATTACCAGGTAGGCCCTTGGTCCTTAGGGGCAGGCTGGCAGCAAGATTTCCACGAATATCAAGATGCTGCCCAGGGACAAGCTGCCACCTGTGCCAACTCGCGCTGCTTTGAGAGTGCCCACTGAGCTCTGCAAACTGAGACCAGGAACGTGGAGTGCTGAGTTTTGTTTCTCCGGGCAGAAGCATTTGCATTGCCAGGTAGGCCCTTGGTCCTTAAGGGCAGGCAGCCTGCTGGATTTCCATGGATATCAAGATGCCGCCCAGGGACAAGCTGCCACCTGTGCCAACTCGGGCTGCTTTGAGAGTGCCAACGGAGCTCTGCAAACTGAGACCAGGTACGTGGAGTGCTGAGTTTTGTTTTCCCGGGCAGAAGTATTTGTCAGTACTAGGTAGGCCCTCGGGCTTTTGGGGCCGTCTGCCTGCTGAATTTCCACGAATATCAAGATGCTGCCCACGGAGGAGCTGCCACCTGGGCCAACTCACGCTGCTTTGAGAGTGCCGACGGGGCTCTTCAAACTGAGAAAATATATGTGGGGTGCTGAGGTTTTGTTTCCCCGGGCAGAAGCCTTTGTCAGTACCAGGTAGACCCTCGGCCCTTAGGGTCAGGCTGGCACCAGGATTTCCACGAATATTTAGATGCCGCCCATGGACAAGCTGCCACCTGTGCCAGCTCGGGCTGCTTTGAGGGGGCCTGTCGGAACCCAGCATTCTTCTCTGGGTGCCCTGGATGGCCAGAGCCGCTGGCAGGTGGCTCTGGGACCCTGGCATGCAGCCAAAGACACTCGTGGGGTTTGGATCTTAGCCCGTGGAGCAAATTACTAACTCTGTATGAAGAATTACAAGCCACACACACACAAGTTTAGATAGCATAGTAGAGATAATCACGAAGTAAAGGGTAGGATTTCTGAGTGCTGTACAGGGGGGTTTTAAGCCTTGTACGCAGGGGTCCAAGTTTTGTACATGGGGGTCAGGAGTTTTAAGATGGAGGGATTTGGGTGTGCCCTGTCCTCCTTCTTTCTCCTTCCTAGCCTCCATGTCTTTGGTGATGTTGGCACTTACAGATTGGTTTAGAGTAGAAAGTCACCATTCAATATAGATAGTAGGTATTGGAGAGAAAGCATAAACATGTAGTACGTAATATATGATATAAAAGATAGCACCAGCCCCCTGAGAGGCAGTGTGCCTTTGTCTGAGCTGCTGAACGGGCCACAGCAGCTCAGGGAGAAGAATCTTGTAGATAACCAACAATAAACAACCTTGAGAACAGACAACAGAAGACTACTGAGTCTTTCTTCGAAGGCACGGGCTGGAGGAGGGACTTTTCCATCTTTCGGGGTCATCCCAATCCGGGGGTGAAACCCCACATCTGGCGTCCCTAGGTCGGCACGACTGAGGCAAAGATATAAAACCATCAGACGACCTCCAAACCCAATCTGGAAAGAAGGCACACTCCGAAGTTCCAGAGAGAGAGAGAGCAGAGAGCCCGAAACAAAAACATCACCGAGACAAAATCGCCTCGAGAGCAGCCCGGAGAGGAAGAAAACCAGAAATGCACGTCTGGAATTCCTCGCCTGAAAAACTGCTTGACAGGGACCAGGACCATCTCCGGACCGACCTTGCGTTGATTCAGCTCTTGGTGAGAACAGTCAAAACTAAGAACATGGGGAAAGCATATTCCCAGGAACAACTCAGGGAGATTAATGGACATCTTTATCATTTAGCAACAGGGAAAGAAAACAAGGCCTTGAAACTTTTGGTTCCAGAGAGAGTAATGCTGGAGGAAATTTCGCGGAGTGCCGCGGGGGTACCTTTTATCAGCAGGCAGTAGAAATTACTCCCACCGGTCGGGGTGGGGGGGGGATGCCTCCTTGCCATCCGCAAGAGAGGGAATTGTCTAGCTATCCGCAGACGGGGTTTACTGTTATGAAATTAGGAGGAACAGAACTGACTCTCACCAAAAGGTGGGGGGGGGATCGTTATCACCTTCAGGACTTACAGGGTGCCCAGGCGCACCTCTTCCAGTTGCGGGAAAGCGCGGCTTGAAGGACTGGGATTTTGCCTTCTTTGTGGCTTGTTCCCCAGAACTGCAGCCCGTCACAGAGGCGACGGCAGGATGGGGGGCAGAGAGATTGCAGGACGGGAGAAGGAGCTGCTTTTCGGCGGCTGGCACAGAACCCATGCCGAGGTGGCACCGGTCAGCCGGCAGCCCGGGGGGCCCGCACAGGCGGCGGCGGGGGTTGCGGAGGCTGGCGGGGGGGCCACAGCGGCAGCGGGGGCGCGGCGGCGCACGCATGCGCAGTGCCGGCGGCAGGAGAGGCAGCAGCGGCGGGAAGCACAGGCGCGGCGGTTGCGTGTTCCCAGGGTGCCGTGACGCGCTCCATGCTGAGAGCCCGCGCGGCCGCGGAGACGCTCCTGCACATTGCAGCAGTGCCGCTGGCAGGACAGCTCACTGAGACTGAGCACAGAACCGCAGCGGATGCCCGTCTCGGAGCGGCAGCGCCAGTGCGCGCGCGCGTGTCGGTGGAGCGAAACCCTACCTGGTTGGGGAGGGGCAGCTCGCATGTTGTAGACACGAAACGGGCACAGACGGGACAAGAATCGCGCGCTCGGTTGTGGACGTTGGCACGGAGCCAGGGGAGGCGGATCCCAGTGGACAGCAGAGCAGGCACAGACAGAGACGGGACAAGGTCAAGGCGGAGATGTCCTTCAAGGCACCGCTCTGTCAGAGTTGCTAGGCAACCACAGTAGCCAAAATTCCAGACAGGCTTTTGGGGAAAAACAGGTCTGGAAACTTTTCCAAGGGCAGGATGAGAAGCTTCTGAGAATTTTCACAGTGTTTTATCCAGTTTTTCAACAGGGTCAACTCCAGAAAAAAAAAAAGCAGCAAATGTTATATGGGGCAATTGGTTCAGTTCTTCCACAGGCAGGTTCCACAGAAGTGATGGCAACAGCATTTGCCAGAGGACCATGATTCAGATGCAGAAGACATGGACACTGCCATAAGTGCAGAGCTCTATGTTGCAGTCAAACAAAGTTTTTTGAGGGTTGAATTTCCAAATAGGTATTTTCATATTAGTAACTTCTTGGGATTTTATTGTTTTTCTACTGTGAAAAATGCTTCCTAGGGAAACAAAACATCATGTAAAGAGTCTGTGGGGTCATCAGCTGATTTCCCAATGGTTCAGAGTTCTAGGAATTGTTGGTATTGAGTTTGTAACCTTTGTTATTTTTAATTTTTATAAGTAATAATGATAAATAATGATGGTTGTTGATGTTATATGAATGCTTTAAAAAGATTGTCTTGTGATAAGAATTATTGTTAAGGTATTGTTGTATTGTTAAGGTATTGTTAAGGTATTGTATTTACAGCCGGCTTTTATGTCTTTGTGTGATAATCTTTTATCTCTTTTGTGATCATCTGCAAGACACGTGTCTCTTTAGGATCCTGTTTTTTGATTTCTTAACTACTCACATGTTTTTTGGGTTTTTCTATCCAGATTGCCAGTCTCATGGTTTTTTTTCAGTCATTATTACAGAGGTACTTCAGAAGAGAATTCAGTTGTAACATTAAGTTCTTAGGTTCTTGAGTTTCAATATTGTATTAGGTAATGAGTCTTTCATGCAGCTGCACTTCTTTCACTCTCAGTGTCCAGATCCAGGTTCACAATCCTGACTGTGATGAAGTTCATATCTCTGAAGAAGAGGTTTGTTGTATTTGAAGAATCCCTATCATGTTATCTCATGGTGTGAAAGATTTCTAATCCTAAGGTTTCTTATTCATAACTGTTGTTTTTAAGAGTCTTGTTTTAGAATGTGTTAAGTGATACTCACCAATTAGAG
This sequence comes from Motacilla alba alba, assembly GCF_015832195.1. Taxonomy (NCBI): domain Eukaryota; kingdom Metazoa; phylum Chordata; class Aves; order Passeriformes; family Motacillidae; genus Motacilla; species Motacilla alba. The sequence goes on from NW_024037620.1 coordinate 4,179, forward strand.
TTCGAGCTGTGGCCAAGCTTTAGCTCTACTTGGTGGAGTGATTGACAATCAACCCAGAAGTTTTCTGCATCAAAAAGTATTCAAGTCCTTTTGACTTGGCAATTTGACCATATATGACAGCTGAGCTGGTTTTGAAAGGAAGCTTGGAGAAACATGAATCCGGACATGATTTCTTCAATCTTCTGTTGTTTTAAGGTTCATCAGCTGTTGCAGACTCTGGGATGACAGTCCAATGTTGTAGTGCTTGATAATTGTGTGATTTCACACGTGTTATTGATAGTCTGTGTTATTTGGTTGATTTCTAATTACTGTTGTATTGCATTTCTCTATGCAGTTTTGCAAAACAGAACAGATCAAGGTTTCATTTTCACATCAAGACCTATTCTTCATTTCTGGGATTTTGAGAGGATCCTCCAGTCCCTGCGGGGACGTGGATTTGTTTGTGTTTTAACAGGTACAAAGTACAGGTGGATTTCAGTGAAGAATGTGAAACTCTATCAAATGCAAGAAAATGCTGAGCAAGACAAGAGGAGAAGAAGACACACAGATGTGGACTGCACAGAAATTCCAAACCTTCTGCTTCACCAGTCCACAGAAGATTGCAGACTTTGGGTTTCTGCATGGGTGTGGGAATCAGTGATATTGTAGAAAATTTGTTAGATGATAGTTTACATTTTGATAAGGCTTGTAATTCTTCTGCTCATTCAGCCATGCATTCTTCAGTGCATGTGGCAGGCCATAAATAAGGCTGCCAAAGATGTGCTTTTGGTGCAAAGAGAAGGGGGAGATGTCGGAACCCAGGATTCTTCTCTGGGTGCCCTGGATGGCCAGAGCCGCTGGCAGGTGGCTCTGGGACCCTGGCATGCAGCCAAAGACACTCGTGGGGTTTGGATCTTAGCCCGTGGAGCAAATTACTAACTCTGTATGAAGAATTACAAGCCACACACACACAAGTTTAGATAGCATAGTAGAGATAATCACGAAGTAAAGGGTAGGATTTCTGAGTGCTGTACAGGGGGGTTTTAAGCCTTGTACGCAGGGGTCCAAGTTTTGTACATGGGGGTCAGGAGTTTTAAGATGGAGGGATTTGGGTGTGCCCTGTCCTCCTTCTTTCTCCTTCCTAGCCTCCATGTCTTTGGTGATGTTGGCACTTACAGATTGGTTTAGAGTAGAAAGTCACCATTCAATATAGATAGTAGGTATTGGAGAGAAAGCATAAACATGTAGTACGTAATATATGATATAAAAGATAGCACCAGCCCCCTGAGAGGCAGTGTGCCTTTGTCTGAGCTGCTGAACGGGCCACAGCAGCTCAGGGAGAAGAATCTTGTAGATAACCAACAATAAACAACCTTGAGAACAGACAACAGAAGACTACTGAGTCTTTCTTCGAAGGCACGGGCTGGAGGAGGGACTTTTCCATCTTTCGGGGTCATCCCAATCCGGGGGTGAAACCCCACAGGTGCCCACGGAGCTCTGCAAACTGAGACCAGGAACGTGGAGTGCTGAGTTTTGTTTTCCCAGGCAGAAGTATTTATCAGTACTAGGTAGGCTCTCGGGCTTTCGGGGCCGTCTGCCTGCTGAATTTCCACGAATATCAAGATGCTGCCCACAGAGGAGCTGCCACCTGTGCCAACTCGGGCTGCTTTGAAAGTGCCCACGGACCTCTGCAAACTGAGACCAGGAACGTGGAGTGGTGGGTTTTGTTTTCCCGGGCAGAAGCCTCTCTCAGTACCAGGTAAGCCCTTGGTCGTTAGGGGCAGGCTGGCAGCAAGATTTCCACGAATATCAAGATGCGGCCCAGGGATAAGCTGCCACCTGTGCCAACTCGGGCTGCTTTGAGAGTGCTCATGTAGCTCTGCAAACTGAGACCAGGAACGTTGGGTGCTAAGCTTTGTTTCCCCGGGCAGAAGCATTTGTCGCTACCCGGTAGGAACTCGGCCCTAAGGGGCCGGTCCCAGGCTACATTCCCATGAATATCAAGATGCTGCCCAGGGACAAGCTGCCACCTGTGGCAACTCGGGCTTCTTTGACAGTTCCCATTGAGCTCTGCAAACTGCGACCGGGAACGAGGGGTGGTGAGTGTTGCTTTCCCGGGCAGAAGCCTTTGTCAGTACCAGGTAGGCCCGAAGCCCGCCGGGGCCGGATGGCTGATGGATTTCCACGAATATCAAGATGCCGCACAGAGACAATCTGCCAACTGTGCCAACTCGGGCTGCTTTGAGAGTGCCCATGGAGCTCTGCAAGCAGAAACCAGGAACATGTGTTGGCGAGTCTGGTTTTCCCGGGCAGAACCCTTTGTCAGTACCAGGTAGGACCTCGGCCCTTCGGGGCAGGCTGCCTGCTGGATTATATACAAATATCAAGATGCCGCCCAGGGACAAGCTGCCACCTGTGCCAACACGTGCTCGTTGGAGAGTGCCCATGGAGCTCTGCAAACTGAGACCTCCATCGTGGGGTTGCGGGTTTTGTTTCCCCGGACAGAAGCCTTTGTCAGTACCAGGTAGGCCCTCGGCCTTTCGCGACCGGCTGGCAGCAGGATTTCCACGAATATCAAGATGCCGCCCAGGGACAAGCTGCCACCTGTGCCAACTAGGGCTGCTTTGAGAGTGCCCACGGAGCTCTGCAAACTGAGACCAGGAACGTAGAATGCTGAGTTTTGTTTCCACGGGCAGAAGCCTTTGTCAGTACCAGGTAGGCCCTTCGCCCTTCGGGGCCGTCTGCCTGCAGGATTTCCACGAATATCAAGATGCCGCCCAGGGACAAGCTGCCACCTGTGCCAACTCGGGCTGCTTTGAGAGTGCCCATGGAGCTCTGCAAAATGAGACCAGGAACGTGGAGTGGTGGGTTTTGTCTCCCCGGGCAGAAGCCTTTGTCAGTATAAGGTGGGGCCTCGGCCCATCGGGGCCGGCAGCCTGCAGGATTTCCACGAATATCAAGATGCCGCCCAGGGACAAGCTGCCACCTGTGCCAACTCGGGCTGCCTTAAGAGTGCCCATGGAGCTCTGCAAACAGAAACCAGGAACGTAGGGTGGTGGGTTTTGTTTTCCCGGGCAGAAGCCTTTGTCAGTACCAGGCAGACCCTCCGCCCTTAGGGCCAGCCTGGCACCAGGATTTCCACGAATATCAAGATGCCGCCCAGGGATAAGCTGCCCCCTGGGCCAACTCGGGCCGCTTTGAGAGTGCCCACAGAGCTCTGCAAACGGAGACCAGAAACGTGGGGTTGTAGGTTTTGATTTCCCGGGCAGAAGCCTTGGTCAGTACCAGGTAGACCCTCGGCCCTTAGGGTCAGGCTGGCAGCAAGATTTCCACGAATATCAAGATGCCGCCCAGGGACAAGCTGCCACCTGTGCCAACTCGGGCTGCTTTGAGAGTGCCCATGGAGCTCTGCAAAGTGAAACCAGGAACGTGCGTGTGGTGAGTTTTGGTCCCCGGGCAGAAGCATTTGCAGTACCAGGTTGGATCCCGGCAGGTAAGGGCCGGCAGCCTGCTGATTTCCACAAATATCAAGATGCTGCCCAGGGACAAGCTGCCACTTGTGCCAACTTGGGCTGCTTTGAGGGTGCCCACGGAGCTCTGCAAACTGAGACCAGGAACGTGGAGTGGTGGGTTTTGTTTTCCCGGGCAGAAGCCTTTGTCATTACCAGGTAGGCCCTTGTTCCTTAGTGTCACGCTGGCACCAGGATTTCCACGAAAATCAAGATTCCGCCCAGGGACAAGATGCCACCTCAGCCAACTCGCGCTGCTTTGAGAGTGCCCACGGAGCTCTGGAAACTGAGACCAGGAACGTGGAGTGCTGAGTTTTGTTTCCACGGGCAG
>NW_024037621.1:0-7999 GCF_015832195.1 Motacilla alba alba
GTCCCTGGTCGGCATCTTCAGATTCGTGGAAATCCAGCAGGCTGCCGGCCCCAAAGGGCCGAGGGCCTACCTGGTACTGACAAAGGCTTCTGCCAGGGGAAACAAAACTCAGAATACCACTTTCCTGGTTTCAGTTTGCAGAGCTCCATGGGCACCCTCAAAGCAGCCCGAGTTGCCACAGGTGGCAGCTTATCCCTGGGCAGAATCTTGATATTTGTGGAAATCCAGCAGGCAGCCTGCCCCTGAGGAACAAGGGCCCTCCTGGTACTGACAAAGGCTTCTGCCCAGGGAAAAAAAGCCCACCACCACACGTTCCATATCTCAGTTTGCAGAGCTCCATGGGCACTCTCAAAGCAGCCCGAGTTGGCACAGGTGGCAGCTTGTCCCTGGGCGGCATCTTGATATTCGTGGAAATTCAGCCGGCAGCCGGCCCCCAAGGGCCAAGGCCTGACCTGGTACTGACAAAGGCTTCTGCCCTGGAAAACAAAACCCAGCACCCCACGTTTCTGGTCTCAGTTTGCAGAGCACCATGGGCACTCTCAAAGCAGCGCGAGTTGGCACAGGTGGCACCTGCTCCGTGGGCAGCATCTTGATATTCGTGGAAATTCAGCAGGCTGACGGCCCGGAAAGACCGTGGGCCTACCTAGTACTGACAAATACTTCTGCCCTGGAAAACAAAACTCAGCACCCCACGGTCCTGGTCACAGTTTGCAGAGCTCCGTGGGCACTCTCAAAGCAGCGCGAGTTGGCAAAGGTGGCAGAATATCCCTGGGCAGGATCTTGATATTTGGGGAAATCTTGCTGCCAGGCTGTCCCTAAGGAACAAGGGCCTACTTGGTACTGACAAAGGCTTCTGCCCGGGAAAACAAAACCCAGCACCCCACGTTTCAGGTCTCAGTTTGCAGAGTAACACGGGCACTCTCAAAGCAGCCCGAGTTGGCACAGGTGGCAGCTTGTCCCTGGGCAGCATCTTGATATTCGTGGAAATCCAGCAGGCTGCCTGCCCTTAAGGACCGAGGGCCTACCTGGCACTGCAAATGCTTCTGCCCGGAGAAACAAAACTCAGCACCCCAGGTTCATGGTCTCAGTTTGCAGAGCTCCATGGGCACTCTCAAAGAAGCCCGAGTTGGCACAGGTGGCAGCTTGTCCCTGGGCAGCATCTTGATATTCGTGGAAATCTTGCTGCCAGCCTGCCCCTAAGGAACAAGGGCCTACGTGGTACTGAGAGAGGCTTCTGCCTGGGAAAACAAAACCCACAATCCTACGTCCTGGTCTCAGTTTGCAGAGCTCCGTGGGCACCCTCAAAGCAGCGCAAGTTGGCACAAGTGGCAGCTTGTCCCTGGGCAGCATCTTGATATTCGTGGAAATTCACCCGGCAGCCTGCCCCTGAGGAACAAGGGCCTACTTGGTACAGACAAAGGCTTCTGCTCTGGAAAACAAAACCCAGCACCCCACATTTCTGGTCTCAGTTTGCAGAGCACCATTGGCACTCTCAAAGCAGCGAGAGTTGGCACAGGTGGCAGCTTGTCCCTGGGCAGCATCTTGATATTCGTGGAAATTCACCCGGCAGCCTGCCCCTGAGGAACAAGGGCCCTCCTGGTACTGACAAAGTCTTCTGCCCGGGGAAACAAAACTCACCAAGGCAAGTTCCTGGTCTCATTTTGCAGAGCTCCATGGGCACTCTCAAAGCAGCCCGAGTTGTCACAGGTGGCAGCTTGTCTCTGGGTGGCATCTTGATATGCGTGGAAATCCAGGAGGGAGACTGCCTCTAAGGGCTGCGGGCCTACTTGTTACTGACAAAGGCTTCTGCCCGGGAAAACAAAACCCATAACCCCACATACTTTCTCTCAGTTTGCAGAGCTCCGTGGGCACTCTCAAAGCAGCCCGAGTTGGCCTAGGTGGCAGCTAGTCCCTGGGCGGCATCTTGATATTCGTGGAAATCCTGCAGGCAGCTGGCCCCCAAGGGCCAAGGGCCTACCTGGTACTGACAATGGCTTCTGCCCTGGCAAACAAAACCCAGCACCCCACGTTTCTGGTCTCAGTTTGCAGAGCACCATGGGCACTCTCAAAGCAGCGCGAGTTGGCACAGGTGGCAGCTTGTCCCTAAGCAGCATCTTGATATTCGTGGAAATTCAGCAGGCTTCCTGCCCTTAAGGACCAAGGGCCTACCTGCATTGCAAATGCTTCTGCCCGGAGAAACAAAACTCAGCACCCCAGGTTCATGGTCTCAGTTTGCAGAGCTCCATGGGCGCTCTCAAAGCAGCCCGAGTTGGCACAGGTGGCAACGTGACCCTGGGCAGCATTTTGATATTCGTGGAAATCCAGCTGGCAGCCTGCCCCTGAGGAACAAGGGCCCAACTGGAACTGACAAAGGCTACTGCCCTGGAAAACAAAACTCAGCACCCCACGTTCCTGGTCTCAGTTTGCAGAGCACCATGGGCACCGTCAAAGCAGCCTGAGTTGGCACTGGTGGCAGCTTGTCCCTGGGCAGCATCTTGATATTCGTGGAAATCTTGCTGCCAGCCTGCCCCTAAGGAACAAGGGCCCACCTGGCACTGAGAGAGGATTCTGCCCTGGAAAACAAAACCCACAACCCTACGTTCCTGGTCTCACTTTGCAGAGCTCCGTGGGCACCTCAAAGCAGCGCGAGCTGGCACAAGTGGCAGCTTGTCCCTGGGCAGCATCTTGATATTCGTGGAAATTCACCCGGCAGCCTGCCCTTAAGGACCAAGGGCCTACCTGCACTGGAAATGCTTCTGCCCGGAGAAACAAAACTCAGAACCCCAGGTTCATGGTCTCAGTTTGCAGAGTTCCATGGGCACTCCCAAAGCAGCCCGAGTTGTCACAGGTGGCAGCTTGACCCTGGGCAGCATCTTGATATTCGTGGAAATCCAGCCGGCAGCCTGCCCTTAAGGACCAAGGTCCTACCTGGTACTGACAAAGGCTTTTGCCCGGGAAAACAAAACCCAGCACCCCACGTTCCACATCTCAGTTTGCAGAGCTCCATGGGCACTCTCAAAGCAGCCCGGGTGGGCACAGGTGGCCGCTTGTCCCTGGGCGGCATTTTGATATTTGTGGAAATCCAGCCGGCAGCCTGTCCCTGAGGAACAAGGGCCCAACTGGCAATGACAAAGGCTACTGCCCTGGAAAACAAAACCCAGCACCCCATGTTTCTGCTCTCAGTTTGCAGAGCTTCATGGGCACACTCAAAGGAGCGCGAGTTGGCACAGGTGGCAGCTTGTCCCTGGGCAGCATCTTGATATTCATGGAAATCTTGCTGCCAGCCTGCCCCTAAGGAACAAGGGCCTACCTGGTACTGAGAGAGGCTTCTGCCCGGGAAAACAAAACCCACAACCCTACGTTCCTGGTCTCAGTTTGCAGAGCTCCGTGGGCACCGTCAAAGCAGCGCGAGATGGCACAAGTGGCAGCTTGTCCCTGGGCAGCATCTTGATATTCATGGAAATTCAGCCGGCATCCTGCCCCTGAGGAACAAGGGCCCTCCTGGTACTGACAAAGGCTTCTGCCCGGGGAAACAAAACTCACCAAGGCAAGTTCCTGGTCTCATTTTGCAGAGCTCCATGGGCACTCTCAAAGCAGTCCGAGTTGTCACAGGTGGCAGCTTGTCCCTGGGTGGCATTTTGATATGCGTGGAAATCCAGCAGGCAGACTGCCTCTAAGGGCTGAGGGCCTACTTGGTACTGACAAAGGCTTCTGCCCGGGAAAACAAAACCCAGAACCCCACATACTTTCCCTCAGTTTGAAGAGCTCCATGGGCACTCTCAAAGCAGCCCGGGTGGGCACAGGTGGCAGCTTGTCCCTGGGCGGCCTTTTGATATTCGTGGAAATCCAGCCGGCAGCCTGTCCCTGAGGAACAAGGGCCCAACTGGCACTGACAAAGGCTACTGCCCTGGAAAACAAAACCCAGCACCCCATGTTTCTGCTCTCAGTTTGCAGAGCTTCATGGGCACTCTCAAAGCAGCCCGAGTTGGCACAGGTGGCAGCTTGTCCCTGGGCAGCATCTTGATATTCGTGGAAATCTTGCTGCCAGCCTGCCCCTAAGGAACAAGGGCCTACCTGGTACTGAGAGAGGCTTCTGCCCGGGAAAACAAAACCCACAACCCTACGTTCCTGGTCTCAGTTTGCAGAGCTCCGTGGGCACCGTCAAAGCAGCGCGAGATGGCACAAGTGGCAGCTTGTCCCTGGGCAGCATCTTGATATTCATGGAAATTCAGCCGGCATCCTGCCCCTGAGGAACAAGGGCCCTCCTGGTACTGACAAAGGCATCTGCCCGGGGAAACAAAACTCACCAAGGCAAGTTCCTGGTCTCATTTTGCAGAGCTCCATGGGCACTCTCAAAGCAGCCCGAGTTGTCACAGGTGGCAGCTTGTCCCTGGGTGGCATTTTGATATGCGTGGAAATCCAGCAGGCAGACTGCCTCTAAGGGCTGAGGGCCTACTTGGTACTGACAAAGGCTTCTGCCCGGGAAAACAAAACCCAGAACCCCACATACTTTCCCTCAGTTTGAAGAGCTCTGTGGGCACTCTCAAAGCAGCCCGAGTTGGCACAGGTGGCAGCTTGTCCCTGGGCGGCATCTTGATATTCGTGGAAATCCTGCAGGCAGCTGGCCCCCAAGGTCCAAGGGCCTACGTGGTACTGACAAAGGCTTCTGCCCGGGAAAACAAAACCCATAACCCCACATACTTTCTCTCAGTTTGCAGAGCTCCGTGGGCACTCTCAAAGCAGCCCGAGTTGTCACAGGTGGCAGCTTGTGCCTGGGCGGCGTCTTGATATTCGTGGAAATCCAGCAGGCTGCCTGCCCTTAAGGACCAAGGGCCTACCTGGCACTGCAAATGCTTCTGCCCGGAGAAACAAAACTCAGCACCCCAGGTTCATGGTCTCAGTTTGAAGAGCTCCGTGGGCACACTCAAAGCAGCCCGAGTTGTCACAGGTGGCAGCTTGTCTCTGGGTGGCATCTTGATATGCGTGGAAATCCAGGAGGGAGACTGCCTCTAAGGGCTGCGGGCCTACTTGGTACTGACAAAGGCTTCTGCCCGGGAAAACAAAACCCATAACCCCACATACTTTCTCTCAGTTTGAAGAGCTCCGTGGGCACTCTCAAAGCAGCCCGAGTTGGCCTAGGTGGCAGCTAGTCCCTGGGCGGCATCTTGATATTCGTGGAAATCCTGCAGGCAGCTGGCCCCCAAGGGCCAAGGGCCTACCTGGTAGTGAGAAAGGTTTCTGCCCTGGAAAACAAAACCCAGCACCCCACGTTTCTGGTCTCAGTTTGCAGAGCACCATGGGCACTCTCAAAGCAGAGCGAGTTGGCACAGGTGGCAGCTTGTCCCTAAGCAGCATCTGGATATTCGTGGAAATTCAGCAGGCTGCCTGCCCTTAAGGACCAAGGGCCTACCTGCATTGCAAATGCTTCTGCCCGGAGAAACAAAACTCAGCACCCCAGGTTCATGGTCTCAGTTTGCAGAGCTCCATGGACGCTCTCAAAGTAGCCCGAGTTGGCACAGGTGGCAACGTGACCCTGGGCGGCATTTTGATATTCGTGGAAATCCAGCCGGCAGCCTGCCCCTGAGGAACAAGGGCCCAACTGGCACTGACAAAGGCTACTGCCCTGGAAAACAAAACCCAGCACCCCACGTTCCTGGTCTCAGTTTGCAGAGCACCATGGGCACCCTCAAAGCAGCCTGAGTTGGCACTGGTGGCAGCTTGTCCCTGGGCAGCATCTTGATATTCGTGGAAATCTTGCTGCCAGCCTGCCCCTAAGGAACAAGGGCCCACCTGGCACTGAGAGAGGATTCTGCCCTGGAAAACAAAACCCACAACCCTACGTTCCTGGTCTCAGTTTTCAGAGCTCCGTGGGCACCCTCAAAGCAGCGCGAGTTGGCACAAGTGGCAGCTTGTCCCTGGGCAGCATCTTGATATTCGTGGAAATCTAGCCGGCAGCCTGCCCTTAAGGACCAAGGTCCTACCTGGTACTGAAAAAGGCTTTTGCCCGGGAAAACAAAACCCAGCACCCCACGTTCCACATCTCAGTTTGCAGAGCTCCATGGGCACTCTCAAAGCAGCCCGGGTGGGCACAGGTGGCAGCTTGTCCCTGGGCGGCATTTTGATATTCGTGGAAATCCAGCCGGCAGCCTGTCCCTGAGGAACAAGGGCCCAACTGGCACTGACAAAGGCTACTGCCCTGGAAAACAAAACCCAGCACCCCATGTTCCACATCTCAGTTTGCAGAGCTCCATGGGCACTCTCAAAGCAGCCCGGGTGGGCACAGGTGGCAGCTTGTCCCTGGGCGGCATTTTGATATTCGTGGAAATCCAGCCGGCAGCCTGTCCCTGAGGAACAAGGGCCCAACTGGCACTGACAAAGGCTACTGCCCTGGAAAACAAAACCCAGCACCCCATGTTTCTGCTCTCAGTTTGCAGAGCTTCATGGGCACTCTCAAAGCAGCGCGAATTGGCACAGGTGGCAGCTTGTCCCTGGGCAGCATCTTGATATTCGTGGAAATCTTGCTGCCAGCCTGCCCCTAAGGAACAAGGGCCTACCTGGTACTGACAAAGGCTTCTGCCCGGGAAAACAAAACCCACAACCCTACGTTCCTGGTCTCAGTTTGCAGAGCTCCGTGGGCACCGTCAAAGCAGCGCGAGATGGCACAAGTGGCAGCTTGTCCCTGGGCAGCATCTTGATATTCATGGAAATTCAGCCGGCATCCTGCCCCTGAGGAACAAGGGCCCTCCTGGTACTGACAAAGGCATCTGCCCGGGGAAACAAAACTCACCAAGGCAAGTTCCTGGTCTCATTTTGCAGAGCTCCATGGGCAATCTCAAAGCAGCCCGAGTTGTCACAGGTGGCAGCTTGTCCCTGGGTGGCATTTTGATATGCGTGGAAATCCAGCAGGCAGACTGCCTCTAAGGGCTGAGGGCCTACTTGGTACTGACAAAGGCTTCTGCCCGGGAAAACAAAACCCAGAACCCCACATACTTTCCCTCAGTTTGAAGAGCTCTGTGGGCACTCTCAAAGCAGCCCGAGTTGGCACAGGTGGCAGCTTGTCCCTGGGCGGCATCTTGATATTCGTGGAAATCCTGCAGGCAGCTGGCCCCCAAGGTCCAAGGGCCTACGTGGTACTGACAAAGGCTTCTGCCCGGGAAAACAAAACCCATAACCCCACATACTTTCTCTCAGTTTGCAGAGCTCCGTGGGCACTCTCAAAGCAGCCCGAGTTGTCACAGGTGGCAGCTTGTGGCTGGGCGGCGTCTTGATATTCATGGAAATCCAGCAGGCTGCCTGCCCTTAAGGACCAAGGGCCTACCTGGCACTGCAAATGCTTCTGCCCGGAGAAACAAAACTCAGCACCCCAGGTTCATGGTCTCAGTTTGAAGAGCTCCGTGGGCACTCTCAAAGCAGCCCAAGTTGTCACAGGTGGCAGCTTGACCCTGGGCAGCATCTTGATATTCGTGGAAATCCAGCCGGCAGCCTGCCCTTAAGGACCAAGGTCCTACCTGGTACTGACAAAGGCTTTTGCCCGGGAAAACAAAACCCAGCACCCCACGTTCCACATCTCAGTTTGCAGAGCTCCATGGGCACTCTCAAAGCAGCCCGGGTTGGCACAGGTGGCAATTTGTCCCTGGGCGGCATCTTGATATTCGTGGAAATCCAGCCGGCAGCCTGTCCCTGAGGAACAAGGGCCCAACTGGCACTGACAAAGGCTACTGCCCTGGAAAACAAAACCCAGCACCCCATGTTTCTGCTCTCAGTTTGCAGAGCTTCATGGGCACTCTCAAAGCAGCCCGAGTTGGCACAGGTGGCAGCTTGTCCCTGGGCAGCATCTTGATATTCGTGGAAATCTTGCTGCCAGCCTGCCCCTAAGGAACAAGGGCCCACCTGTCACTGAGAGAGGATTCTGCCCTGGAAAACAAAACCCACAACCCTACGTTCCTGGTCTCAGTTTGCAGAGCTCCGTGGGCACCCTCAAAGCAGCGCGAGTTGGCAC
>NW_024037622.1:0-8000 GCF_015832195.1 Motacilla alba alba
TGAGTTTTGTTTCCCTGGGCAGAAGCATTTGCAGTGCCAGGTAGGCCCTCGGTCCTTTAGGGCAGGCAGCCTGCTGGATTTCCACGAATATCAAGATGCTGCCCAGGGACAAGCTGCCACCTGTGCCAACTCACGCTGCTTTGAGAGTGCCCATGGAGCTCTGCAAACTGAGACCATGAACCTGGGGTGCTGGGTTTTGTTTTCCAGGGCAGGAGCCTTTGTCAGTACCAAGTAGGCCCTTGTTCCTTAGGGACAGCCTGGCAGCAAGATTTCCCCGAATATCAAAATGCTGCCAAGGGATATTCTGCCACCTGTGCCAACTCGGGCTGCTTTGAGAGTGCCCACGGAGTTCTTCAAACTGAGACCAGGAACGTGGGTTTGTCGGTGTTGTTTTCCCGGGCAGAAACATTTGCAGGACCAGGTAGGCCCTCGGCCCTTTGGGGGAGGCTGGCACCAGGATTTCCACGAAAATCAAGTTTCCGCCCAGGGACAAGCTGCCACCTTTGCCAACTCACGCTGCTTTGAGAGTGCCCACGGAGCTCTGCAAACTGTGACCAGGACCGTGGGGTGCTGAGTTTTGTTTTCCCGGGCAGAAGTATTTGTCAGTACTAGGTAGGCCCACGGTCGGTCTTTCAGGGCCGTCAGCCTGCTGAATTTCCACGAATATCAGGATGCTGCCCACGGAGGAGCTGCCACCTGTGCCAACTCGGGCTGCTTTGAGAGTGCCCATGGTGCTCTGCAAACTGAGACCAGAAACGTGGGGTGCTGGGTTTTGTTTTCCAGGGCAGAAGCCTTTGTCAGTACCAGGAGGGTCCTTGTTCCTTATGGGCAGTCTGCCTGCTGGATTTCCACGAATATCAAGATGCTGCCCAGGGATATTCTGCCACCTGTGCCAACTCGGGCTGCTTTGAGAGTGCCCATGGAGCTCTGCAAACTGGGACCAGGAAAGTGGTGTTCTGAGTATTGTTTCCCCGGGCAGAAGCCTTTCTCAGTACCAGGTCAGGCCTTGGCCCTTGGGGGCCGGCTGCCTGCAGGATTTCCACAAATATCAAGATGCTGCCCAGGGAAAAGCTGCCACCTGTGCCAACTCGGGCTGCTTTGAGGGTGCCCATGGAGCTCTGCAAACTGAGACCAGAAACGTGGGGTGCTGGGTTTTGTTTTCCCGGGCAGAAGCCTTTGTCAGTACCAGGTCGGCCCTTGGCCCTTGGGGGCCGGCTGCCTGCAGGATTTCCACGAATATCAAGATGCCGCCCAGGGACAAGCTGCCACCTGTGCCAACTCGGGCTGCTTTGAGAGTGCCCACGGAGCTCTGCAAACTGAGATGTGGAACGTGGGGTGGTGGATTTTGTTTCCCTGGGCAGAAGCCTTTCTCAGTACCAGGAAGGCCCTTGTTCCTCAGGGGCAGGCTGCCGGCTGGATTTCCACGAATATCAAGATGCTGCCCAGGGACAAGCTGCCACTTGTGCCAACTCGCGCTGCTTTGAGGGTGCCCACGGAGCTCTGCAAACTGAGACCAGGAAGGTAGGGTTGTGGGTTTTGTTTTCCCGGGCAGAAGCCTTTGTCAGTACCAGGTAGGCCCTTGTTCCTTAGGGGCAGGCTGCCTGCAGGATTTCCATGAATATCAAGATGCTGCCCAGGGACAAGCTGCCACCTGTGCCAACTCGTGCTGCTTTGAGAGTGCCCATGGAGCTCTGCAAACTGAGACCATGAACCTGGGGTGTTGAGTTTTGTTTCTCCGGGCAGAAGCATTTGAAGTGCCAGGTACGCCCTTAGTCCTTAAGGGCAGGCAGCCTGCTGGATTTCCACGAATATCAAGATGCTGCCCAGGGACAAGCTGCCACCTTTGCCAACTCGCGCTGCTTTGAGAGTGCCCATGGTGCTCTGCAAACTGAGACCAGAAACGTGGTGTTCTGAGTTTTGTTTTCCCGGGCAGAAGCCTTTGTCAGTACCAGGTCGGCCCTTGGCCCTTGGGGGCCAGCTGCCTGCAGGATTTCCACGAATATCAAAATGCTGCCCAGGGACAAGCTGCCACTTGTGCCAACTCGGGCTGCTTTGAGAGTGCCCACGGAGCTCTTCAAACTGAGAGAAAGTATGTGGGGTTATGGGTTTTGTTTTCCCGGGCAGAAGCCTTTGTCAGTACCAAGTAGGCCCTCAGCCCTTAGAGGCAGTCTGCCTGCTGGATTTCCACGAATATCAAGATGCCACCCAGGGACAAGCTGCCACCTGTGCCAACTCGGGCTGCTTTGAGAGTGCCCATGGAGCTCTGCAAAGTTAGACCAGGAACTTGCCTTGGTGAGTTTTGTTTCCCCGGGCAGAAGCATTTGCAGTACCAGGCAGGCTCTCGGAACTTCAGGGCCGTCTGCCTGCTGGATTTCCACGAATATCAAGATGCTGCCCAGGGACAAGCTGCCACTTGGGCCAACTCGCGCTGCTTTGAGGGTGCCCACGGAGCTCTGCAAACTGAGACCAGGAAGGTAGGGTTGTGGGTTTTGTTTTCCCGGGCAGAAGCCTTTGTCAGTACCAGGTAGGCCCTAGTTCCTTAGGGGCAGGCTGCCTGCTGAATTTCCACGAATATCAAGATGCCGCCCAGGGACAAGCTGCCACCTGTGCCAACTCGGGCTGCTTTGAGAGTGCCCATGGAGCTCTTCAAACTGTGGCCTGGAACGTCGGGTAGTGTGTCTTGTTTTGCTGGGTAGAAGACTATCTCTGTACTAGGTCGGCCCTCCACCCTTAGCGGCCGGCTCCCCGCTGGATTTGCCCGAATATCACGGTGCCGTCCCGGGTCAAGCTGCCACCTGTGCCAACTCGGGCTGCTTTGAGAGTGCCCATGGAGCTCTACAAACTGAGACCAGCAACGTGGGATGGTGAGCTTTGTTTTTCTGGGAAGAAGCCTTTGTCAGTACCAGGTAGGCCCTCGGCCCTAAGGGGCCTGTTGCCTCCTGGATATCCACAAATATCAAGATGCCTCTCAGGGACAAGCTGCCACCTGTGCTAGCTCTGGCTGCTTTGAGAGTGCCCACGGAACTCTGCAAACTGAGACTAAGACCTTGGGGTGGTGGGTTTTTTTCTCCTTGGGCAGTATAATGCACAATACCTAGGTGTCCCTAAGCACGTTGATGCTTGGTGCCTGCTCGATTTCTGTATTAATCAGGATGCCATCCAATTAAAGGCTGATAGCTGTGCCAACGTTGGGTGCTTGCACAGTGCCCACAGAGCTCTGCAAACTGAGACCTAGACGGTGAGGTGTTGAGTTTTTTTTCCTGGGCTGTTGCCCGCACAGTACTTTTGTGGCCATTTGGGGCCTGAGACCAGGAAGGTGAGGTGGTGAGTTTGGTTTCCCTGGGAAAAAGCTCACCACATTTTTTGGATGGGCCTTGCGTGCAGGCCCCGGTTGGCTGCTGTAATGCCGCATTGATCAAGATCTAGCTCACGTACAACCTGCCACCTGTGCCACCTCAGGCTGCTCTCACAGTGCCTGTGGATACAACGCTCTGTTTGACTCTTAGAGGTCTAATTACAAGCTGTGTTTGATAAATTATGAGTGTGGTAAATGAATGTGTTCTAGGAGTGTGAGATCCTTGAAATAGTATAATTTTTGATTTTCTTATGGTTGGAAGATCGTTTTACAAGCATAATGGGAATACTCCTTTTTTTAGGTACTTTTTCTTCTAGAAAGTATACCATAAGTGTTTTCTAATATTAAATGACAGAGCAGCCCGTTGATCCTTTACTGGAAATTTTTCCTATTTTTCAAAAATAACAGAAAAAAGCTCTTGCAAAAATAAGGGGAAAAAATTGCTTTAAAAAGTATTTCATTACAGCTTTTAAAGGCAATTAAAGTGCACCCATTGCTGATGGGAAGCCGATAACTGGTTAAACATGTATTCACTTGTTATGTCTCTCTAAAGAAATACTCTAACATCAAGCAATTAATCCCTTCCATCATAGTTTTAACCTCTTTCCTAGTTTAAATGTCAATGAAAAACATCATGAAGAACTCCATATGTATCTCTCCGATTCATCTTACATACAAAGCAACTATTTTTCCACCGGTTTGCTTGATGGTCTGCTTACTGCATTCAGCATTTTTTGGCATGCTTTTTTGCTTCTTTCTGCTGTCAATACTGGCCAATACATGCCATCTGCCAATGGTAGGATTTCTCTCACCTAAGCATATGGATTGAATCTTTAAGATCACTTTCGATAAAATGGATAAAAAAGGAGTTGTTTGATTCCACCTAACATTGAGTCTCTTGGTAAAGGTCACCTGGAGAAAAGTTTTTGCTTCTAGAATTCAACTCATGGATTGAAATATTTGAGAAGACTGATAGGCACTGGAGCATGGAGACACCTTCAGCCTCTGTGGATATAAAGCCCAGATTAAAATGATCAATTCTCTCAACTTGATGGACTGTACTGAGCAGAATTCTGACTAGAATCTCTTTCACACATAGAACACCCTGTTCAAGACACATGGTAAGATGAAGCTCACCTCCGGTTCCCTGCAGGTATTTGTATTTCTAATGAGTCTTTGGGATGCCTAGGTGATTTTCAGATGTCTAAAGATGAGACAAAGCCCACGACTTTCTCAAGACCTGGAACCATCTCCCTAGAAGCTGCAAAACACACAATGCCTCACTTGTGTCAAATTTGCCAAAGCAAGGACTAGAGCAAGAACTGGATGCAAAATACTTACACAGAGATGATAGTTTTTAAGATATTCATCAGATATTCTTCACATGGGAAGAGTCTTTGAACTCTTCTGTGATAGAACCCCAAAACTAAATGGTTTTTTTTTTCATTGAGCACTCTTCTTGATGCAATTCTTCAACTTGGCATGGCTTAATTCAATAGCATCCAAGTCAGAGAAAAATTGATAAAGGCAGATAGGAAAGAAAATTAGAAATTCGTTACTCAGAGTGTGAGTAGGAAGACAGGGAGCCATTCAAAAGAATAAGGAAACAAAACAGGAGCAGTGAAAATGAGACACATCCTGCATCTTTCCGGCGGGGAAGATGGATTATTTAATTAGTGACAAAATTAGAAGAGCCTGAACATTTGCTGTCCCACAACAGGAACAGAAAAACCATTGGGCACGCACATAATAGCCAAAGAAACATAACAAAGAGAAGGAAATACAGAGAATAGGAAAAATAAGTAAGACGCTTTTTTCAATCATTGAAATTCAGGTGGTGTATCATTCTAATACACTTTTTTATACAGTAAAAGAGTAGTTATATACAGTCGGGTAAATTGCAGCTATGTATCATTTTTAGACAGGAAATGTTTTCCAAGAAACATGTACCAGATTATATATACAAGTTCCTGACTGCCAAAGAAGAAAGTACAAAACAGCAAACACTTGGGTAAAGTCCCAGGAACCAGAGATCAAGATCTACACCGATATAAGGAGAGCGGTGAGTTTTTCAAGAAGCAAAAGCGAATGCAGCTGACTGTGCTTGTGGATGAAAAGCTGTGGGATTTTTTGCAATTCCATTAAGAGCGCACAAAAGCGCGGTGCTCGGCTGCCTCATGCTTCGCATGCTGCGAGATGCACAGAAATTAAGATGAGCAAGGTTCTTCAGCTTTGCCCTTTTTCAGCAGCTGCGCCACACCGATGGACTGGAATATCTCTCGAGATGTTTTCCTTTCTCAAGAATGTATTGTTGCTGTGTCTTGACCGCACAAGGATAAGTATGAAGAGATCATAGCCATCTCGAAATAAATTCGCCGCTTTATTAAAAAGATAAATGCTTCAACAATGCGCAGCCACGACAAAAATCAGGGCCAAGACTGGGAGACGTTTGCTGTGCTGGCACCCAATTTCTGTCGGCGAAAAGTCATGGAGAAGCTTTTGGCTGGGATGCAGACGACGAGAGAGGCAGAAGCCGGAGGTACGGGGCTGTCCGGAGCGAAGTGCCGCTGGCCGGCGTCTTTCGCCCGAAGCACCACACGGGGGCGCACCGAGACCATCACAAGCAGCAGTGCGCGAAGAAGCGGCTCTTTCGCCTTCGCTAGACGGAGAGCCGGCAGCTTGCAGGAGGTGAAGAAGCAAGCCGCACAACAGCAGCATTGTGGGCGCAGCTCTCTTACTGCTGCAGGATGGTGGATTGCCACTTGTATGCCTTTGAAAATCACGTTAGCATGCGAATGGAAGAAGTTTTTGGACAACTTTGCAATGCATCTTGCTAGTGCTCCTGCAACGCTCCGTGGAAACTCTTGCGGGTCTCTTTGCGCTGCGAGATGCAAAGAACTGGGTGAACTCGTCAAGCAAGATCGGTAGATGTTTGCAGTGCTGGCACACTTTCTCTCTCGGCGAGAAGTCATGGAGAAGCTTTTGGCTAGGATGCAGACGACGAGAGAGGCAGAAGACGGAGGTACGGGGCTATCCGGAGCGAAGTGCCGCTGGCCGGCGTCTTTCGCACGAAGCAGCGCTCCGGAGCGCACCGCCACCGGCACAAGCAGCAGTGCGCGAAGAAGCGGCTCTTTCGCTTTCGCTAGACGGAGAGCCGGCAGCTTGCAGGAGGTGAAGAAGCAAGCCGCACAACAGCAGCCTTGTGGGCGCAGCTCTCTTACTGCTGCGGGATGGTGGATTGCCACTCGTATGCCTATGAAAATCACGTTAGCATGCGAATGGAAGAAGTTTTTGGACAACTTTGCAATGCATCTTGCTAGTGCTCCTGCAACGCTCCGTGGAAACTCTTGCGGGTCTCTTTGAGCTGCGAGATGCAAAGAACTGGGTGAACTCGTCAAGCTAGATCGGAAGATGTTTGCAGTGCTGTCACACTTTCTCTCTCGGCGAGAAGTCATGGAGAAGCTTTTGGCTAGAATGCAGACGACGAGAGAGGCAGAAGACGGAGGTACGGGGCTGTCCGGAGCGAAGTGCCGCTGGTCGGCGTCTTTCGCCCGAAGCAGCGCTCCGGAGCGCACCGCCACCGGCACAAGCAGCAGTGCGCGAAGTAGCGGCTCTTTCGCTTTCGCTAGACGGAGAGCCGGCAGCTTGCAGGAGGTGAAGAAGCAAGCCGCACAACAGCAGCATTGTGGGCGCGGCTGTCGAACTGCTGCGGGATGGTGGATTGCCACTCGTATGCCTTTGAAAATCACGTTAGCATGCGAATGGAAGAAGTTTTTGGACAACTTTGCAATGCATCTTGCTAGTGCTCCTGCAACGCTCCGTGGAAACTCTTGCGGGTCTCTTTGCTCTGCGAGATGCAAAGAACTGGGTGAACTCGTCAAGCAAGATCGGAAGATGTTTGCAGTGCTGGCACACTTTCTCTCTCGGCGAGAAGTCATGGAGAAGCTTTTGGCTAGGATGCAGACGACGAGAGAGGCAGAAGCCGGAGGTACGGGGCTGTCCGGAGCGAAGTGCCGCTGGCCGGCGTCTTTCGCCCGAAGCAGCGCGCCGGAGCGCACCGCCACCGGCACAAGCAGCAGTGCGCGAAGTAGCGGCTCTTCCGCTTTCGCTAGACGGAGAGCCGGCAGCTTGCAGGAGGTGAAGAAGCAAGCCGCACAACAGCAGCATTGTGGGCGCAGCTCTCGAACTGCTGCGGGATGGTGGATTGCCACTCGTATGCCTTTGAAAATCACGTTAGCATGCGAATGGAAGAAGTTTTTGGACAACTTTGCAATGCATCTTGCTAGTGCTCCTGCAACGCTCCGTGGAAACTCTTGCGGGTCTCTTTGCGCTGCGAGATGCAAAGAACTGGGTGAACTCGTCAAACAAGATCGGTAGATGTTTGCAGTGCTGGCACACTTTCTCTCTCGGCGAGAAGTCATGGAGAAGCTTTTGGCTAGAATGCAGACGACGAGAGAGGCAGAAGCCGGAGGTACGGGGCTGTCCGGAGCGAAGTGCCGCTGGCCGGCGTCTTTCGCCCGAAGCAGCGCTCCGGAGCGCACCGCCACCGGCACAAGCAGCAGTGCGCGAAGAAGCGGCTCTTTCGCTTTCGCTAGACGGAGAGCCGGCAGCTTGCAGGAGGTGAAGAAGCAAGCCGCACAACAGC